>NW_012117999.1:1553232-1569481 GCF_000951035.1 Colobus angolensis palliatus | reverse complement strand
AAAAAAAAAAAAAAAAAGAAAGAAAGACCCTTTTGGAAACAATTCAATTCCTTTCTTACCACTGAAATTACAGTGAGAGAGGTTACTCTAATTCCTGTGAGATGTTAAGTGGGAAATAAGTTCAGTTAAGGCAGAAGCCAGACTTTTTCTAGACAGTAATTTTCTGATCTAGACCATGAGATATTTAAACAACTTATAGATGTCTTCCCCTTTTTAAATAACTGCCTTACCTGTCCTTCTACGGCTTTGTAAATGGAAGTCAGAAAAAGAATGGTTAAAAACTTCACATTTCATACATTCTGTAAAGGGTATCTCTTTATCCAGTTTCATGATCATATTCTATTCTAAACAACTTTACTCCATATCATGTGTCTAGACACTAGTGTTTTTCAAGGCTGCCTCTACAATCTATCCTAGGGTTATTCTTCCTAATACATGTTGTTTATCAGGTCACTTTTGTGCTTCAACTCCTTAAATTGTACCACTTAACTGATTCATTGGTTAATCAATTATTTCATTTAATAGTTCATTCTACTGATATTTTATTGGCCTGGGAAGGGTTTGTGCTAAATACTGAGCAGAGGGAGGGAGGCAGTATAATACACACACACAAAAACTATAAATGCATGCATTTCCATAGCCTATTCCACGATCACTCCCAATGAGAAGTGTTTTGTTGCTTTAGGGAGGTGACAATGTGTTACTAAGTGATGAAGATCGTTGACAATGAACCCCGACTTTGCAGGCTCAGATAGGGTCTCAACCATTTATCATCCTTAAGATCTTGACAAGTTACCAACTCTTCTGGGCTTCACATTTTTTCCTCAATAAAATGGGAATTGTCTTAGCACTAACCTAATGGGTTGTTTTGAAGTTTAAATAAGCGAACCCATATCAAGTGTTTAAATCAGTGCCTGACACATAAGCAGCCCTCAGTAGATGTTAACCATTATTACTTCCCAGCTCTCACTTATTTCTATAAAGATTATCTTCTAACCAGAAAGCATCATACTTATTCTAATAAGTAAGTAAATGGAAGAAAAAGCTGGGGAAGAAGAAAAGCTAGTGGGATTTATTTTGGCTGGAGCACAGATTTTCTTGGGAGAGAAGAAAAGGGAGAGAAGAAATGGAGAGGTATAAGAAATATTGAAAGAAATAATTTTAAAGAAAATGTCATACTAATATTCCAAGCCTTTAGAATTTTTAAGGGAATGTAGTCAATATTAAAGTTGTTTTATTTATTTACACTTGGTAGATGACTATTTTTTCATTCATTCATTCACCAAATTCTTAATGAGCTAAAAGCCATGAGTCACATTCAGTGCTAGGTACTTGAGATAATCATGAATGAAAAAACAACGAAGTTCATGTTAGTCTTTAGTTTCTGTTCAGAAAGAGTGACAGAAATTCTTTAAATAATTCATCATATTAAATTACTAAACACATTAAACTACTAATGTGGCAACTGCTATAATTGAAAAACTAGGGGAGTTTAATCTACTCGAGGTGGTCAACAAAGCTGTCTCTGGGCTCTGAAGGATGAACGAGAGAGGCAGCACAGCTTGTTCTAGGAGCTGCAGGAAGGTGTATGTGGCTGGGATGCATTCAGTGAAGTGGGTTCTGGAGTGACCAGAGACTAGAAGGGTAGAAAGATGTCAGACCAGGTAGAGCCATGCAAGTTGCATTAAGGATTTTGATAATTATTTTTAGGACAAATGGGTTGATGTAATCTGTCTTTTAGGTACTGTGAAAACATTTTTTCTCAAACAGACACTGCTTGAAATAGAACAGAGTATGTGAATGGACCAAGGTGTGCACAGAGCTGCTCCCTTTTGGAGACTTGAGAAAATCTGTTTCCTTTCTCTTTCTAGCTAGTAGGGACCCTTGTATTAGGAAGCCGTTGCATTAGTCCACGTGAGCACTGCTAGTAGTATGGAGTAGGATAGCAATATTGCAAATGTAGGTGAGTATACGGACTTGAAAGCTATTTAAGCATGAAATCAATAGGTTCCATTAGTAATAATGGAATAGTTGTGAGGATCAAGGAGAGGAAAGAACCATAACAGCTCTAAAGTTTCTGGCTTAAGTAACTAGTTGGTTATATAACAGTTGTATTCCTGGATAGACTGGAGGGAACTAGAAACTGGTTTGGGATTTATTTTTGCCTCTCTAACAAATTTGTCTTCAAAGTGAAAGCAGAGTTTATCTATGAATAAAATATCAACCTAAAGAGAAGAGAAGAGTGTTGATTAGCTATGAATATATAACACTGAAATTTACTGTTGACAGGCATGCAAGTTGGCCAGACTTGAGTTGTGATTTGGGGGAAAATGTTGTTTATCAAGGTAAAAGACATAAAGTGTTCTATACATTTTTTTCTCCTTTGTTCTTTATTCTTATTACCTAGAGAAAGATAAAATTTTCTGTGAATTTGCAAACTAAACAATAACAATATTTTCATCCTGCTTGGAAACCCAATTTCTAAAGCAGTAGGAGCTTTTCTTGGCTGGGATGAGAAGGTCAATACTCAACATGGCTGGATGACTCTGAAACCATCTTGTTGCTTTGCTGTTTAAGGCTGGGTCTCTGGAGATGTAGCTGATGGTGTGGAATTGAATATAGTTAGGGCTGTTTTGTACTAGAGACTGAAGAAATTTATAGTTAATTCTGTGCAAAGAGAAGGAGAAACAAAATTTGGGTGAAGAGAACAACAAGCCCTTTTAGTAGAAGAGAGATGGAAAGTATTTAAAAAGCACAAAGATGCTGCCATTTGTGTAAAGGCCTGCGGGATCAGACACTGGTAAACAGTATTTCAGCAGAGGATGCCCTGAATACAGTAGAGGTAGCACAGTAACTTGGATTTATATGCAAAACTTATGACTCCCTAAACAGTAAGAGTAGACATAGTCTACCTTATGAGTTCAGAGAGGAGAAACTTCTACTCTGAGTCACAACTCAAGAAGATGGTACTTTGGAAGATCAATACCAGCTAAATTAAAACATGGAAGAATATATCTTCATGAAGAAATCTGTCTTGATCACACATTGCTGAAATACTGTTTACCAATGTCTAACACACACTTTCATCACTTGGTAAAAATTAGTGAGGAAAGAAGAAGAAAAATGGAGGGAAATTTGGGCAGGATTCTGGACTAAGAAAAAAGAAGCAGATCTGAGGGACTAGACACCATGTAGGAAAGTGTCATCTTCTTGGAGAAAGGTCCCTGGTAGGCTGTTTTGTCAAGCCCTGTCATCTCGAGGATCGCCACAGCAAGCCCAGGGCTGAGCTGAAGACAGCATTACCCATATATATTTTCCCAATATCAACATGGATTACAAAATGGTTACTAGGATTCCTTAGGGATTCTTGCCCTTGCATTTCACAGAAGTCTCCTTGAAGAATGAACAAGCTAATTATGAATTCATTGAGTAAACTGACACATTTTCAATTTACCTTTATGAGTGCTCAAAAAGACACATAAGCAATGCATTGTAAACACAGAAGGATATTTTCACCCTGCCTGGAAAACTATAGAAGTTAGCCTGGATAAGGTGTTACTAAAACTGGGTTTTAATTTATATTTATTAAAGACTAATATATATTAATATAACATTAATATATTTATAGAAGCATATATATGTAAGTGAACACTTCAGTGAATTTTCACAGCAAGAATATGGTAAAATCCTACAACCAAATCACACAGATCAAAATATAGAAACCAGCCAGCACTTAAGCAATCTCCCCTGTGCCCCATCTTTAACACCATCCCCTGTAGAAACCTTTAGTCTGACTTATATCACCATAGATTAGTTTTGGCTGTTGCTATGCGTTATAGAGGTAAGATCCTAAAGTATGTATTCTTCTGTGCTCACCTTCTTTAGCTCCATACGTTGATTTTAGATTCATTCAAACATTGTATGTAGCAGTAATTTGAATATACCATAATTTATGTATCAATTCTTCCCTTGGTGAACATTTAAATATTTTCTATTTTGGCTACTAGAAATATTATTTCCACAACATTCTTGCATGTATTTTCTGGAGTATTTATATATCTGTTAGGTATATATCAAGGAGCTGAATTACTTAGTCATAGGTATGTGAATTTTAACCTTTAATGGACACTGCCAAACAGTTTTTCAAAGTGGGTTTACAAATTTCATCCCCAATAACACAATGTGAAGTGTGGTATTTTCATAACTTGGTATCGTCAGATTTGTAAATTTTTCCTATTCTGGTAAATTTGTTCTGGTATTTTATTGTGGTTTTGATTTGAATATCCATAATGACAAGTGAAACTGAGTAACATTTCATGTGTTTACGGATAATTTAGATAGCCTCTTTTTTGATATTCTTGCTATAATTATTTGTCCTTTTAAAAAAATGTTGGTTGTCTACTCTTCTGCTAGTGATTTACATGATCTTTTATATATTCCAGATATCAGTCCTTTCTTGCGTATATGTGTTGCAAATACCTGCTCTCTGTGTGTGGCTTGCAGTTTTACTCTCTCAGTGGTGTCTTTTGATTAAGAGTGTTTTAAATTTTAATAGAGTTCAATTGCAGATCTGCCTGTTTAGGATTAGTACTGTTCTGTTCTCTTTAAGAAATCCTTTTCTACAGTAAGATCATGAAAAATAGCTTCTTATAATATCCTCTAGACATTTTATGATGTAAGTTTTACATTTCGTTCTGCCATACTCATAGAATTGATTTTTATGGATGGTATAGACTCAAGATTAATATATTTTTCTATATATTTTTAGAAAATCTATATGAGGATAAGCTATAAATTTCTGTATGGATATTCAATTAACCCAGCACTATTTATGTAATAGATCGTTTTTTACCCAAAGCATTTTTGTATCAACTTCACTATGAATTATTATGAATCAACATGTGTCTATATGTGTTGGGGCTTTCCATTCTAATATACTGTTTGATTTGTCTATATGCCAATACTACACTGCCTTAATTGTTGTAGTTTTAAAATAAGTCTTCACTTCTGATAGCATAAATCCTCTAACCATATTCTTTCTTGTCCAGACTATTATGTCCACTAATTTTGGCTATTTATAGTGCCACATCGACTTCAAAATTGACTTTTCAATTTAAACAGACTTGTAGAGACTTCATTTGGAATTGCATTACCTGTATAGATCAGTTTGGAGAAAAACCATATATTTAAAATGCAAAGGCTTTATACTTACTTTATAGATCACAAATCAACAACATGATTTTATAACTTAAGAAACTATAAAAGAAAAATAAACTAAACAAAGCTAGCAGAAGGAAGGAAATGATAAAGATTAGAGCACAGGTGACTAAAAATACAGAATAGAAAAACAATAGAATCAATGAAATCAAAAGTTGGTTCTTGGAAAAAATTGTCAAACATTTAGCAAGATAGACTAAGAAAAACAGAGGGAAGACTCAAATTACTAAAATCAGAAATAAAAGCTGGGGCATTACTAATAATTCTACAGAAATAAAAAGGATTGTAAGAGAGTTCTAGGAAAAATTGTACAGCGACAAATTGGATAACCATGTGAAACAGACAAATTCCCAGAAATGCAAAACCTACCAAGACTAAACCACACAGAAAGAGAAAATATGAATAGAGCTGTAACTAGTAAAGAGATTGAATCAGTAACTTACAATCTCCAGACAACAAAAATCACTGGGCTTGATGGCTTCTTTGGTGAATTCCACTGACCGACCATTTAAAGAACTAAACCGGTCTTTCTCAAACTTTTCCAATAATTTGAAGAGGAGAGAACACTCACTAAATCATTCTGGGAGGCCAGTATTATCCTGATACCAAACCCAGACAAAGACATTACAAGAAAAGAAAACTACAGATCAATATTCCTTATAAATATTGATGCAAAATTTTCAACAATACTAGCAAACCAAATTCAGTAGCATGTTAAAAGGATTATAAACCATGACCAGGTGGGATTTATTCCTGGAATGGAAGAATCATTCAACATATAATGATTGCTCACTGAAATACACCACATTAACAAAATGAAAGAAAATAACTATGTGATTGTCTCAATGTGGAAAAGAATTTCATAAAATTAAACACTTCGAGGATTTAAACACTCAAACAACTGCAAATAGAAGCAAACCACCTCAATATAATAAAATCCATATATGGAAAACCTGCAGTGATAATTGTACTAATGGTGAAAGATTAATCTTTTCCTCTAGAATTAGGAGCAATGCAAGCATGCCTGCTTTTGTTACTTCTATTCAAAATAGTGCTGGAGTTCTAGTGAGAGCACTGGGGCAAGAAAAAGAAATGAAAAAAGCATACAAATAGAATATAAGAAATAAAATGATCTCTGTTCACAGATAATGTGATCTTATATGTGGAAAACCCTAAAGATTCCACACAAGAAAACTGTTGGAATAAATGAATTCAGCAAAGTAGAGGATAAAAAGTCAACACACTAGAATCAGTTGCATTTCCATACGCTGACAATGAACCATCTGAAAAGGAAATTAATAAAACAATCCCATTTATAATACTATCAAAAAGAATAAAATATTTATGATTCTATTAATGAAATTAATTTAATCAAGGAGGTGAAGAGCTTGTACAACGAAAACTACAAAATATTGCTGAAGGAAATAAAAGCAGCCCTAAATACATGGAAACACATCCCATGTTTAGGAATTAGAAGAAAATATTGTTAAGATGTCAATTCAGATTTAATGTAATCCCTGTGAAAATTACAATAATGCATTTACAGAATTAGAAAAATCTATCCTAAAATTTATATAGTTTCTCAAGGGCCAAAATAGCCAAACCAATCTTTAAAAAGAACAAACACCACTGAAAGATTCACACTTCCAATTTTCCAAGCTTGCTACAAAGCTACAACTATCAGAAGAGTGTGGTACTTGTATAAAGACAGACATGTGTACCAATGGAATGGAATAGGGAGCCCAGGAACAAACCCTCACACATACAGTCAAGTGATTTCTGACAATAGTGCCAAGACCATTCAATGGGGAAAAAAAAATCATTTTTAAAAATCATGTTAGAAATTTTACAAGAATAATATTGCATTTATACATTTATTTTTGAAGGTCTGGACCTATTCATAATATTTTTATAATATTGAGTCTTTATATGAAATGATTAATAAAATTTACTAATATATTATTGATATATTATTTTTATTTAGCTTCCACATTTTTATTGGGGTGTTTCTTAGATTTTTTGTTGCTATTACAATGGGTTGTTCCTTTCATTGTATTTTTCTAATTGATTGTTTCTTAAGTATGGAAAAGTTACTAATGTTTGTAAATTAATACTCAACCCAATCATTTCACCATATCATCTTATTCTTTGTAACAATGATTTAATTTAGTCTGTTAAGTATTTCTGATATAAAATCACATAAAAGAAAATAATATTAATTTTATCTGCTCCTTTTCAAATTTTCCCTGTTTTGTTTAGTTGCCATTGGCTAGTAAATTTAAAAACACTACCGAATGATAGTGGTAAGATGATGTATCTTCAACTTGTATTAAGTTTAAAATATATTCCCAGCATAGGACCATTAAAATGTTCACTTACTAAATAAAATGAAGTCAGCATCTTGTAACATTTAAAGTTTTAAACAGAAATGAATTATGAGTTATATAAATGACATGTAACAATCATATTTTTTCCTAGAATTATTATAGAGGGTTTTATTCATATTTTTCTTAATGTTACCTCATGCTGCATTCCTGGTATGAACATTATGTAGACATTTTACATTGTTCTTTTAACATGATTCACTATAGAATGAATTGAGAATATATCCCTGTTTATCTTTTTTTGTCATTTATTATTTTTATTTTCTAATTTTCAACTTTTATTTTATAATCAGGGTATACATCTGCAGGTTGTTTACAAAGGTATGTTGCATGATGCCATGACTTGGTATAATTAAACCTGTCACTCAGGTAGTGAGTATAGTCCCAAGTATGTAGTTTTTCAGCCCTTCCCTCCTCCCACTCTCCTCTTCTAGTAGTTCTGTTTACTATTCCCATCTTTCTGTCCATGTGTACCCCATGTTTAGCTCCCACTTATAAGTAAGAACACAGAGTATTTGGTTTTCTGTTTCTGCATTAGTTTCCTTAGGATAATAGTCTCCAGTTTCATCCATGTTGCTGCAAAGGACATTATTTTATTCTTTTTTTTTTATGGCTGGATAGTATTCCATGCTGTATATGTACCACATTTTCTTTATCTAATCTACTGCTGATGGGCACTCAGGTTGATTCTAGGTTTTTGCTGCTATGAATAGCCCTGTGATGAACATGTGGGTGCATGTGTCCTTTTGTAGAATGATTTATTTTCTTTGTGTATATACTCAGTAATGAGATTTTTTGGGCCAAATGGTGGTAGCTAGTCTTTTATTGAGGATCTTTGTATCTATGTTCATTGGGGATATTGGTCTGAAGTTTTCTTTTTTCTTTTTGTCTTTGCCAGAGTTTGGTGTCAGGGTGATGCTGGCTTCATAGAATGGGTTAAGTGGGAATCTTTCCTCCTCAATTTTTTGGAATAGTTTCAGTAGGATTGGTAGCAGCTCTTCTCTGTATATCTGGTAGAATTCAGCTGTGAATTCATCTGGTACAGGACTTTTTTGGGGTTGGTAAATTCTTTTTTATTACTGATTTAATTTTGGACTTTGTTACTGGTTTGTTCAGGTTTTCACTTTCTTTCTGGTTAAATCTTGGAAGATTTTATGTTTCTAGAAATTTTTCCATTTCCTCTAGATTTTTAAATTTGTACACCTAGGGGTATTCATAATGGTCTCTAAGAATCTTTTGTATTTTTGTAGGATAAGTTGTAATGTCACTTTTGTCATTTCTGATTGTGCTTATTTGAATCTTCTCTCTTTTTTTTCTTTGTTAATCTATCTAGTGTTCTATCAATCTGGGTTATTCTTTTGAAGAACCAACTTTTGATTTCTGATCTTTTGTTTGAATTCTATTTCATTCATTTCTTCTCTGAGTTTAGTTATTTCTTTTCTTCTGCTAGCTTTAAGGTTGAGTCTTTTTTCTAGTTCTCCTAGGTGAAATGTTAGATTTGTCTACTTTTTAAAAAAATGAACATAACATAAGAAATACTTGTTCTCTAAAAATATATTTGGAATCTCCAATAAAATTTCCTGGGCTGATGTCATTATTAGTGGCAAATCTTTAAATATTTTCAAATTATTCTCTAATTATTGATCTCTTTGGATTTTTTCTCTTTTGTTAGTTTAATTCATTTACAGTTTCAAATGTAATGTACTTCTAATGACACTAGTTACTTCATACTTTTTAGCATTCTCTGCAACTGAAAATATAGCTAATCTTTATTCTAGTTTTATTGTACCTTTTTTCCTTTTATAGGCTTGCAGATAGTTTATTTATTTTATTTGGATTTTCATTTAATTTTATTCATCAAGTCTATAGTGCCTTTTAATTTTTCTTTTAAATTTTATTACTAGTTTATACTTTTACTAATATTAATCCCTTCATACTACATGATTGAGGTTGTTATGATCTTCTGTTACTTTCTTGAGTTTAATTTTCTTCTAATCAACAAATACTATTAAAGTTACAATTTTCTCCTGGTTCTCATGTATTTACTGAATTGCTGTAATTTTTAGAAGGTATAGTTATATTGGTTAATCTAAATATGCTATATAAATATGTTGGCAAATGTAAATAAACATTGGTTATTTAAAACAATAATACCAATATGTACATTTAAAATATATGATGAAGATAACTCAGAAGTTGGGAATACAGTAAACTGAGTTAAAGTGTTATGAGAAATTTGTACTCCTTAGAAGTAGTAAAATGCTAATTTAAAATATATTTAATAAATCATGGGTTCATATTGTAATCTTTAGAAAACTCATTCTCCCATCCCCAGAAATGACACAATCTATAGTCAACAAGTTCATATAAAAGAAACATAGAAATATTTTTAAATGAGCTTTTAATCATTTAGTCAAGAAAGACAACAAAGAAAACAGGAACAAAAAGGAAAGATGGATAAAAGAGTAAGCAAATAGTGCTAGATCCAAATATACCAATCGTAACATTAAGAGATGAGGATTTTCCAGTCTGAATGAAAACCAAACCTAACTATTTGTTGATTACAATCTTGATTGCTGGTTTAGAGGATGTTAGCCATTCCTTAAATATAAGAAAGGATGAAAATAAAAGGATATAAAATGATATGCCATGCAATATTAACCAAAGAAAGACTAAACAGCCTTATTAAAATCATACAAAAAGACTTAGAGCAAGAAGCATCACTGGAAACAATGATGGCATTTCATAATGATAAAAGGTTAAACACAGTGATAAAATGATGCAGTATTATACGTTTGTGTACTCCAAATGTAGCTTCAAATAGAAGAGCCAATATGGAGTAAATTAAATGAAAAATACACAAATCCAAAAATCATACTAACCTATGTTACCATGCCTCTTTCAGTAACTCATAAAAAAGTGGCAAAAAATCATGAAGCATATAAAATATTTAAACAGCACCATTAACAAAAATGAGCTCACTGACATAAGATCCTTCTACCCAATAATAGAATACACCTTTTTGCCCAAGGTCTATGAAATGTTTAACAAAACAGACCATATCTTGGGCCATAACCTAAGGTTTGAAAAGCACACTGAATATTTCTCTGACCACAGTGGAATTAAGCTAGTAGTAAACAACAACAAGGAATAAAAATATCTTCAACTGTCCAGCAATTATATAAAGCATTCTGACTAGCTGATTGGATAAATAAGTTGTCAAGGAAATTAGATAATATTTTGAGCTAAATGAACATGAAAATAAAACAGAGACTTGAGAAATGCAGCTAAAGCAGAGCTAAGTAAAATTGATAGACATAAATGTACATTGTGGAAAAGAAGAAAGTCTGAATATTAATAATTGAAGAATCCATCTCAAGAAGATAAAAAATATCAGCAAATCCATTCCAAGTAAAAGAGAATAAAATAAATAATAAAGATAAAATAAGTGCACAATGAAATAGAAAATAAATGAATAATAGATTCAATAAAACCAAATTTAGTTCTCAGAGAAAATTGAAAGGAAAAGAAAACTAATCAAGAAAAAAGAAGAGAAATTACCAAATTGAGAATTTAAACATGGGTCATTACTACATATTCTATAGGTTTAAGATAATAAGGCAAGGGTATAATGGACAACTTTATACCAAAATGGGCAAAATTCTTTAAAATGTAATTTTGAAAATAAAACATGAGAACAAATGGACAATATAGTTCTATTTCTATTTAAAAATGAAATAAAACATTAAACCATTACCCTCCAAAAAATACCAGGTCCAGATGATTTCACAAGTGAATTTCTCTAAACATATACATAAACTCTTTCAGGAAATAGTAGAACTTCTCAAATTCTTTTATGTGATCAGCATAATGACAAATCCAATATCTGACAAGCATATTATAAAAAGATAAATTATATGTCAATGTATCTTATCATCATAGATCCCAAAACTCTGGGCAAAATGTTAGTAAATCAAAGTCAATGTATTAAAAAGGATAATAAACCATAATCAAATTCATATTATTTGCAGGAATGCAAAGATAGTATGATAGTCTATAGCAGAGTTCCATCTCCAGGCCAGAGTCCTTCTTTCAATTGAATTTTGAACCATTTGCCTCTTTTACTTCTTGATTTTCTCAAATTTATTTATTTATTTATTTTTCAGATGGAGTCACTCTATCACCCAGGCTGGAATGCAGAAGTGTGATCTTGGCTCATTGCAACCTCTACCTCCCGGGTTTCCAGTGATTCTCCTTCCTCAGCCTCCCAAGTGGCTGGGACTACAGACACGGGCCACCATGCTTGGCTAAGTTTTGTATTTTTAGCAGGGGTGGGGTTTCACCAAATTGGCCAGGCTGGTCTCGAGCTCCTGACCTCGTGATCCGCCTGCCTCGGCCTCCCAAAGTGCTGGAATTACAGGCGTGAGTCACTGCGCCCAGCCTCAACTTAATTTTTATATCTTTTTCTTCTTATTATAATTTTGAGACGGAGTCTCACTCTGTTGCCCAAGCTGGGGTACAGTGGCACAATCATGGCTTATTGCAGCCTCAGTGCCTGACCTCAAACAATCCTCTAACCTCAGCTTCCCAAAGTGCTGGGATAGAAAGTGTGCAGCCTCAATGTCATTTTTCGTATTATTGTATTTTCCTTTCTATTGCCTTTTGAAAGTGTTTCTAGTCCCAAATTGGGGTATCCTTCAATCACAATTCCAAATCTCACTCTAACAATACTCAGGCAGTCTTTAAACAGTGTTGGGCATATAACTCTCCCCTATTGGATCAGTTTCTGAGTTCTCCGACTCTTTTCTCTGGTGAAGTATATTTCAGTATAGCTTTCTATGCTCCCTCCAGTAGAAGCTGAACAAATTGTTGCACCCTTTGACACTTGCATTAGGACTGAATTTCTGTAATTAAGCATTACCCAGCCAGCCACACTGTAGCAGGTAGAATTACACAGAAAACAGAATATGAGGTAGAAGGTTATGTGCCTATTAATGATTGCAACTCCATAGGAACAGGTCTGAAGGATGGCAATCACCAGAAAACACATGCAGATAAGCTTATGCTTCCTTCAGGTTCTGATTTCTTTTTCTTTTTCTTTTAAAGGGGGTGAGGGAAAACAGATTTTTTGTTTTTTTTTTTTTGAGACGGAGTTTCAGTCTTGTCACCCAGGCTGCAGTGTAATGGCACAATCTCAGCTCACTGCAACCTCTGCCTCCTGGATTCAAGCAATTCTCCTGCCTCAGCCTCCCAAGTAGCTAGGATTACAGGTGTGTGCCACCATGCCCAGCTAATTTTTGTATTATTATTGGAGATGGGGTTTCACCATGTTGGCCAGGCTGGTCTTGAACTCCTGACCTCAAGGAGTTCCACCCACCTGACCTCAAGGTGATCCACCCACCTCGGCCTCCCAAAGTGCTGGGATTATAGGCATGAGCCACCACGCCCGGCCGAGGGAGAACAGATTTACCGGAGTTCATTAATAAGTGGCCACAGTTTTTTAGCAAGGATGAGTTTTTGCTTTTCAAATAGTACAAAACAGGAGGATATATATTGAGAGATAATTTATTCTGGTTACTTCTGGTCTCATACTTCTCATTGATCAAAACTTTCCCCATGAAAGCGCAACTTTCTTTTACTTCCAGGTGTCTCCCCTGACCATTTGATCTTTGGTAAGTGAAGCCAAATCCTTCTAACTGCTATGTGGAACTTTCTTTGGATAGGTAGTGATGGGAAGACCAAGGGTTACAAAATTTGGCATTAGGTAATGTTTCCACAGTTAGGACAAAGTTTACGTAAAGTTGGTAGAGTGACAGCAGCTAGGACCGTAGAATTGGTCTCTCTCATGGCCATAAGTGGTGACAGATGTACTCATATAGCCCAAGTTTGTCTATTAGTTATACTCTAGAAAGATATTCTTTATTTCTACTGTGTTGCCTTTTTTTTTTTTTTGGAGGCAGAGTCTCACTTGCCACCCAGGCTGCAGTGCAGTGGTGTGATCTCCGCTCACTGCAACCTCTGCCTCCTGGGTTCAAAGGATTCTCCTGCCTCAGCCTCCGGGTAGCTGGGATTACAGGCGTGCCATATCATGCGTAGCTAATTTTTGTATCTAGTGTTGCCTTTTCAATGAACAAAATTATTTGCTGGTTTTGAATTTGATACTTAAGAATACTGTTAGATTGACTTTCTGACTGTTTAAAAAAATTCCATACCATTTTATTTTTCATATCTGGGGTACACCTTCACCCATCCTAGCAGCACATACCAGGTTAGTATCCTCAAATAATGGATCTTTCAGATAATAAATCATAAGCTGAAATTCTGAATATATTAATAAGACCAGTGCTAATGCTAAGCTTTATCAAAACCAACAACTTCACCTAAACATATATTTTTCATATTTTATAGCACTTACAGTACAGTCATTATTTCTGTTAACATTTCTTAAGTGCGCTATGCATTTCTCAGACATTACAAAACTTGGTGTGATGACTAAACCTGGATTCCTTTTAGATGGTTATAAACAATATTCACTGCAAAATAAATTTAGAAGTACATTTAGATATCAGTGAAAGTGGAAAGAGAGTGGTTACAAATAAGGAATAAAAATGACCGATATACTAATTGATTTTACAAGTTATTTAACAGTTCTTTTATATTCAAGTTACAATAATACTGGAAATTGTGTTATTACCATAAATGATGACTACTTCCTTTTAGCATCTCCATTTAATTGCGTTTAGAAAATGGATTCAACTTTAACTTGCCACTCATGGCTCTTAGTAAAAGTTGGAATGAGTTATTTTTCAACTCACCACTCAGCAGGTCCCAGAGGGCATGAGAGGAGTATTACGTTCTTCTGACTCTTGGCATAGTGTCCTAAGAATATATTAATGTTTAAAAGCAGTTACATTAGGAAAAGTGGATATTTGGATGAAGCGGGGGCACTTTTCTAGAGAAAATAGAGCAACCCCTAGGAAGGTGCTTGGCTGGTGCTCAGTAGTAATACGGGGAGGCAACTCATGCAGGAGGGGGAGGGGTGTAAAGAGGCAGCTCCTTCTACTCCTTGCAAACAAATACCGTACGTAAGCTCACGGTACAAAATTACTCCGTTATTATATTCATGATCCTTGCCAAACCGGTAAAGGACAGACTTTGGTGTGTCTAAACTTGTGACCTGGTCTAAACTTAAAATGGAGATCCCTGAACCCCATTCTCACACTCAATATTTACTAGGTTTTCAATTAGTTCTTCAATCCATTTTAATGAAAACTGAAGTCTGAGCACTATGGTTGGCTCAGAATCTAAAGGTTAAGAGGTTATCCTACAGGGTTTAAGAGCATGGACTCAGTACCTATGTTGAGATGATAATTTTATTTCTCTTATGTGTCTTTTACACAGCATAGGATGTGTGCTCGACGAAGGCTGGCTATAATGACAGTCGTCAGGCCAAAGCTCCATAGTTCCAGTGTCTTTGCTTCTTGTGTGCTGACTTTTAATAAACTCATTTCCCCTTTAAGAATGTTCCAAATGATCATTTTCACTGGATTTCAAACCTACAGAATTAGGTATATATTTTTAAAGGAAAAAATAAGCATCCTGCATTTTTTTTTTCAGAGGCCAGGGGTTTCTTTCTTATGATCTAGTTATGCCACCACACTTGAGAGAGCCTAGACTTCTTTAAGTAGAAGCATCTTTGTCCAGTTGTGTTCAATGTCAGAGAAGCACAGGCTGAGTTGCCCCCAAGTAACTGACACACAAGTAAGCAATTCAGAATTATTTACAGTCTGAAAACAAGTGAAGAATAGATCTCAGAGGGACAAGGAATGAAGGAACTAGCTGAGGAGAGAGGATCCCCACTGAAAAGTGGATCTAGGCTATTTTCATAGAGACAAATTATTTGAGCACAATATATTGTATTATTTACACACGTCATTCTGACTCTGACTTCAGAAATAACTAACTCTCTATGAAATGAATGTCATATATATCTAATGTCATTAATACAAATTTAAAAAATAAATACTATTTTTAGGCAATTGATTTTAGGTAAAATGAGGTGATTGTGCGCCACATGCGATTGTGAGTTTTCAGCTAGCAATTACAGTCTTCTTGGTCTTAAGTCCCCAATACTTGGAGAAACTGCTGGGGCAGTAATCTATTTCTTACATTATCCTCAGCATCTAAATGCATTTTCAGTTCTTCTTCCTCACTCTTGGACTATTGAAAATCATTACCATTGCAGCAAGACTAATTTTTGTACCATTACAAATACTGCCATTTATTCTTAATGACTCTGTCTGTGGAAGCCAAAAAGCTATTGCAATCGATTATATGCAGAAAGTTCTTTTAGTCACAATTATAGCATTTGTAGAAATTTTAAAATCTGAAATCATAGATGTCTTGGATGATAAATTCTCAATTATCAGTAAAATACAAAAGATGATTTTCTAAAGCAATTTTTAAAAAAGATCTGGAACTTAACATCTAATTTTGACTCCCAGTATGATGGTTTTTTTTTTCTTCTCAATTCCAATATAAAATGGTATTTTTATAAGATCCCACTCACCTCCCCCAAAGTGTAGCAAAGATTTCCTGGGAGTCTGAGTTCTCTAAACAAATTTTCTTAAATAAAGTTTGAGCATTGA
>NW_012117999.1:1549446-1552242 GCF_000951035.1 Colobus angolensis palliatus | reverse complement strand
TAGTTTTTTGTATTTTTTTAGTAGAGACGGGGTTTCACCGTGTTAGCCAGGATGGTCTCGATCTCCTGATCTCGTGATCCGCCCCCCTCGGCCTCCCAAAGTGCTGGGATTACAGGCTTGAGCCACTGTGCCCGGCCCTATATTTATTTTTAATGCACTTATCACATTACACTATAAGTCCTACTTATTTATCTGTATCCTTTATTAGACTATAGAAACTGTCGGGCTTGTGCCTAGCATAATATGTGTCTGAGTGCCGATATCAGGACCTCTCAACCTCCATAATTGCATTAAATATATATGTATTGTAATTATATGTTATGTATATGCTATGTATTATAAGATTATATATTATTATGAGAGAAAATATTAACAAAATATCAATAAATATAGGAGAACAGAGACTAATATGCCAAGTAATTAATGAGAGGGAGAGAAAAGGAAAGCAGCAAGAGAGGGAAAGAAGGTGAGAAAAAGAGAGAGCTGATACAAACTCTGAATTTTGTATTACAGGCTGGAATTACTTCAGATATACTAATTGCATCAACTTAAACATGTCAAATACATTTACTGGTATCACCAAAGTTATAGCTAGAATAAGAATAGATCTGCTTGCTGAACCAAAATTATGCACAACACCCTATCTGCAATAGGAAAAAGCTTAATGAAATGTTGGGAGTAAGAGAAGGGGATACTGACTGTGTGGCATACAAGGCTAAATTTGAACACCAGAGGGCGGTAGGGCATTTTCTCATTTGAAATACAGTCTAAATTCTTGCTGTAAAAAAGCATTTGAAATCAGCCACCTTTACTGAATGGCCACTGTGGGCAGACCCTTGAATAATAAGTTGAAGAAATTTCTTAAGAAATAATATATACAGCTCATAAGATTTAAAATGCAATAACTTTTATATCCACCACAGAATCTATGTTTTCTTAAGTCAATGTTTCCTAAATTAGTTAAAACCAAAGTTATTAATGCTCATGCCTCTTCTAGAATCAGACTATAATTTACTGAGTGGCATTCTACTTTCTTTGTCCAAATTCTTTCTGAATAAATGACAGTGACTAAATTAGTGCTAATTTTCTTCTCCAGTATTCAACCTGCTTCACATCATAGTTTTCAGAAAATCACTTTTTTTTTTTTCATGTGAAGAAATACAAGCAAAATTTTAGAGCTAGAAAGTAGAAAAGATCATGGAAACCAACCTTTTGTACCTGTTTATTTTGCGGATGAAGCAGCTGAGAAGAGAAATATCTTCCTAATATCACACTATTTTCAAGTGCTACATTGATCAATATAGTAGTGATTAGCCACATGCTGCTATTTAAGTTTAAATTACAATAAAATAAAATTTTAAAATGCGGTTTCTCAATTTCACTGCAAATGCTCAATATAGCTACATATGACTAGTGACTACTGTATTATTCACACAGATACCAAATATTTTCCTCTTTGCATAAAGTTGTTTTCATTTTTAAAAAAATACACATTTGGAGTATTTTCCCAAGTCCACTCCCCCATCTTCATTTCTATAGCCACTACTGCAATAGGGTTTTATCATTTCAGATTCTTTGGTATGATCACTGTAAGAGCAGTCAATGCTGGAGAAATTTTTGCTCCTGTAATTCAATAATAATAATAACTAACATACATTAATTACTACCAACTACCAGGCCCTTTATATACACCTTACACGCAAAATTGCATATAATTTTTTTAACTTTTATTTTAGGTTTAACAGTACATGTGCAGGTTTGTTATACAGGTAAACACTTGTCACTGGTGTTTGTCATGCAGATTATTTTATAAAGTTCTTTAAAACAGTGCTAAACCAGAGAAAGAGCTGGAGTAAAACCAGATCTCTTGAGAAGATGTGCCAGAGAAATTGAGCCAGAAAAGTGAGGTGTCAAGCAAACACAAAGAAAAAGTTTCAAGAAGGAAATAATACATCAGGAGTGTTAGGCAGATGGAAAATGAAAAGCATTCATTGATTCTGGTGTTTCAGGAATCTCGTTAAATAACTATATACATTGCTTCTCAAATCCCAGGATCCTGTTTCCAGAAAGATAAAATAATTATAACAAAATTAAGTGTACTAAATTGTAAGACAAAATTGTACGTAATATCAATTAATTAGCATTGACACACGTCCAATTTTAATTTTTTGTCATGTAAACTTTACAAACTGCTTGTGAAATTAAAAACTGAAGGAAAGCTAAACTAATATGGCACCTTATAAGGACATTGGCCACTACCTCAGTGGTACACAAGCACTGCGTACCCTCTGCAAGGTATTTTATTCACATTAAATTCCCATATTGGTGACCCAAGCAACAGCATTAAAGTGGAAAAAGCCTAAGGCCAAATACCAGAGTAGAATGAAAGAACAAATAGGATGAATGTAGAAACATCAACTATTAAAGACCAGGAGTTTGTTTCACTGTGCTGACTACTTTAAGATTAACAGACGAGCTTCAGACAAGTTCACAGATCTTATGAAACTGTGTACAAAGCTTTCTAGGTTTGGGCATTTGTTTCTTTTTCTGTAGATAGAGTGCATAGCATATCTGTAGTTTTGTTGAATGGGAGGATTTGAAAATAAAGAAAAAAGGTGAAAACTAATTGAGCAAGGTCCATGAGGAAGCAGGTAAGAAAAGGAATTGGGAAGAGAGGGAGAAGTAAATCTTCCCTCTCAGAGTTACAAAAGCCTCAGTTTTGGTCATCAAAGTGAAGAAAGGCAGATAGGCAGAGAAACGGTCTTGAATAATCAGATCATGGAGGCCGGAAAAATT
>NW_012117999.1:1534513-1543392 GCF_000951035.1 Colobus angolensis palliatus | reverse complement strand
GCAGAAATCACCGGTCTTCTGTGTCCTTCGCGCTGGGAGTTGGAGACTGCAGCTGTTCCTATTCGGCCATCTTGCTCCGCCGAAAAATTGTTTAGAGACCTTCACATTTCTTCTTGATTTCTCTCAAGCTTTCTCCAAATATTTTTTGCTATATATAATCGCTACATAGAAAACTGTATCTCTAAAACCATATAATACATTGTATAGAATATATCTATAAACATTGATTATAAACTAATTTATCAATAAATACTAAGTAAGCCCTTAAGCTGACTGTGATCAGTGCTATGTTTTAATATTCTGGTCTTGTATCAAGACAAGAACCCTCCAAAAAGAGATCTAGATGCAGTGTTAATTGTAATGTTTTGAAAACATTTAGTATGTTTGAGAATCTCCTTTCCTTTGTTGCTCATGTTACGTCATTTATTTTCCACCTCTCTCCAGCCTGTCCAGAGTCCTCATTGTACTTTACAATAAGCAGTCACAGTTCCTAGGTAGCCTGTCTAATTATGATGCAGTGCTATGTTCCTCTAGCTTGTCCAGATTAATTTTACTCTAAAGTATATATTTGGAAACCATTGTTATTCTGTTATTGTTTTGATTGTCCCGAAGGACTCTATTATCAAAAATCCAAAAATAAGTAAAATGTAACATTTTTAAAGTAATTACCATCTTGAAGAGCCCTATTGCATCATGTAGTCTTTCTAATTACTTTAGACATATGTACTGGACATTATTATCTTTTTTTACAGATGACTTAATACATGCAACAATTCTGGAGTCTCCAAAGCTTATAATTTTAGCTGTTCGCTCCTACAGCCTATCAGTCAAAAACAAATAAACATATATCTGAGTGTCTAAAACACTGAGACCTCCTGGTAAGAAAGAGATACATTCTCTGACTCCTCCAGTGTCACACTCTGGGAAGAAAGTACAATTAAGCAAATACTGACAAAATGAATAACTTAGTTATAAATGTAATATGGAAGCCCATAACTTGGCCAGCTAGCTCAGTCTGGTAGGATGCAGCACAGGATTCCTTAAGGACTTTAAAAATGGGCAAACAATTGTAAAGAAAATACAGCAAGAGGCAAAATAGCTTGAGATACTTTTGGAGAAGTCCCTGACTCATGATTAAGTAATAATTAATTCTTCCATGCTTTTGTATAAACAGAAGAAACATATTAGTATGTTGAAGAAAAATCCTAATTTCTTTGTTTGTAAACATTCTGGAATAATGGATTTAGATGATCAGTTTTTTTTATCCCAGCTGGTATTTGTTGTGCAGACAGATGCTGTTGCTCCTCCTGGAGCATTTCATTCCAAGTTGACTGATGATTCCTTCAAGATTTGTTCCTCCCTAAGCTATGATATTGAGGGAGGAGACCTGAAGGACAATTCTATTCTGTTTCCTTGAAGAAGGCAATTCGTTTTGGGAGAGGGGAGAGAGTTGCCAATGCAGGGGAGGTGATAAGGTAAGGTCTGTAACATTCCGAGGGCTCAGCTGAATGGAGGGGTGGGCTTTGGAAGGAGGATGGAAGGAAATTTCTTGGGTTATAGCTATAAATGCAATATTGATTTAACAAAAGAAAAGCCTATTCATGATCTGGTTATTTTTCTGGAAATTCCCCTCATACCTGATGAGGTAAAAAGATGGGGATACCTTTTATTTGGAGAGCCACCTCTTGAATTGCTGTTTTGTGAAATATATTACTCCAGGTTTATTTTTTTTCAGGTGGATTAAGAGATAAAGCATCAATCAGGATGAAAGTTGGACATTGTTTATTATTTTTATGTTGGTGTGATTGTGGCCTAAAAATTATATATTTATTTTCTATTTATTTTTATGTTTTATTCAGGTAAAACATGAACATAGTTTAAAAAGTCAAATAGTCCTAAAAGACATGAAACTCTCTCGTCTTCCTGAATTCTCTTCCTGATAACCACTCATTTCAATCATTTTAGTGATTTCACCTGTAATGTTCTACCACATTTACAAAAAATACATAAAAACTGCTGTCTTCTAATTCATCCATATAAGATATTATCTATAACATTTCTATTATATAAAATGAACATTTTGCCTCTCATTCATTCACTTTCCATGCAGTCATTCTGCCATGTGGCTATATGACACTGATTAAGTCCACACTGGTTATTTTCATAATTATGATTCTGTTGAGTCAGAGAGTACTGTAATCATATTGCTTCAAATGTATAGGTGTATATATAGATGTATTTGTTTTTCTTAGAGTTAATATTTGGATAACTTTTTAAATGTATTTTTTTTAACCATTGGCCAAGTATCCTCACATCTTTCATTTCTGTAATACACCATGTTCCTCCACCTCCAATCTGCAGCGAGTGCCCTTGGGGCCTCCTGTGCATCTCCCTGTCAGCACATCCATTCACATCATGAGGAAATGCCTCTTTGCATTTCTCATATATTGAAACCCTGTTTGTTTGATACCAGGAACTGTTTCATTTTGCTTCCTCTTTGGATATATTACACTGTCCAATAACTTCTTTAGTAAGAATACATAAAGGTGAAAAAGTGCATATAAAATACATTTTGGGGAACTTCCATGTTTAAAAATTATTTGTATTCTCTCATATTGATTTATGGCCTGAATGTGTATAGAATTCTAGATTAGAGATACATTTTGTTTAGAAATTTAAATATGCCACTCTATTGTCTTCTGGATTCCAATGCTGCTATTGATACATTTGATACCATTTAGAGCCCAATCCCTTGTTCTTGTTTTTAATCTACAGACTTCTTTAGAATCTCGCTAGTGCCCATCAGTGCCATTTTTCTGGTTCAAGATCCATTTCAGGCAATCTGGCAAGATGGCCGAATAAGAACAGCTCCAGTCTGCAGCTCCCAGTGAGACCAACGCAGAAGGCGGGTGATTTCTGCGTTTCCAACTAAGGTACCCAGTTCATCTCAATGGGATTGCTTAGACAGTGGGTACAGCCCATGGAGGGCGAGCAGAAGCAGGGTGGGGCATTGCCTCACCCAGGAAGTGCCAGGAGCCAGGGGACCTCCCTCCCCTAGCCAAGGGAAGCTGTGAAGGACTGTGCTCCCCTGCCCAGATACTGTACTTTTCCTGTGGTTTTTGCAATCTGTAGATCAAGAGAGTCCCTCGTGTGCCTCCCTGGGTATCCAGCACAAAACTGGGCTGCTGTTTGGGCAGACACTGAGCCAGCTGTAGGAGTTTTTTTTGTGTGTGTTCCCCAGTGGCACCTGGAATCCCAGCACGACAGAACCATTCACTCCCCTGAAAAGGGGACTCAAGCCAGGGAGACAAGTGGTCTCACTCAGCAGGTCCTACTTCCGTGGAACCCACAAAGCTAAGAACCACAGGCTTGAAATTCTCACTGCCAGCACAGCAGTCTGAAGTTGACCCGGGATAATGGAGCTTGGTAGGGGGAGGGGTATCCACCATTACTGAGGCTTTAGTAGGCAGTTTCTCCCTGAGAGTGCTAAGGAGGCTGGGAGGTCTGGACTGGGTGGAATTCACCACAACGTGGCAAAGCAGCTGTCGCCAGACTCCTTCTTTAGATTCCTGCTTACTGGGCAGGGCAATTCTGAAGAAAAGGCAGCAGCATCAGTCAGGGGTTTACAGATAAAAGTCCTATCTACCTGGGACAGAGCACCTGGGAGAAAGGATGGCTGTGGGTGCAGCTTTAGTGGACTTAACCTTTCCTGCCAGCCAGCTCTGAAAAGAGCAGCTGATCCTGACAAGGAGGATTCTCCCAGCACAGCATTCAAACTCTGCTAAGGGATAGATTGCCTCCTCAAGTGGGTCCCTAACCCCCATGCCTCCTGACTTGGAGAGACCTCCCAACGGGAGTCAACAGATACCTCATACAGGAGAGCTCCAGTGATATTAGGTGGGTGCCCCTCTGGGACGAAGCTTCCGGAGGAAAGAGTAGGCAGCAATCTTTGATGTCCTGCAGCCTCCACTGGTGATACCTGGGTAAACCATCTGCAGTAGACCTCCAGTGATTTTCAGCCAACCTGCAGAAGAGGAGCCTGACTATTAGAAGAAAAACTAACTAACAGGCAGCAGCAACGTCAACATCAACAAAAAGGACCCCCACAAAAAACCTCATCCAAAGACCATCAGACTCAAAGATCAAAGGTAGATAAATCTACAAAGATGAGGAAAAACCAGCACAAAAATGCTGAAAATTCCAAAAAGCATAATGCCTCTTCTCTTCCATATGATCACAACTTCTCTCTAGTAAGGGCACAACACTGGATGGAGAATGGAGCTGATGAACTGAAAGAAGTAGGCTTCCAAAGGTGGGTAACAACAAACTCCTCTGAGCTAAAGGAGCATGTTCTAACCCAATGCAAGGAAGCCAAGAACCTTCATAAAAGGTTACAGGAACTGCTAAGTAGAATAACCAGTTTAGAGAGGAAGATAAATGACCCGACGGAGATGAAAAACACAGCGCAAGAACTTTGTGAAGCAGAAGCATACACAAGTGTCATTAGCTGAATCAATCAAGCAGAAGAAAAGATATCAGAGATTGAAGCTCAACTTGCTGAAATAAGGTGTGAAGACAAGAGTAGAGAAAAAAAGAACGAAAAGGAATGAAAAAAGCCTCCAAGAAACATGGGACTATGTGAAAAGACCAAACTTACGATTGATTGGTGTACCTGAAAGTGACAGGGAGAATGGAACCAAGTTGGAAAACACACTTCACAATATTATCCAGGAGAACTTCCCCAACATAGCAAGACAGGCCAACATTCAAATTCAGAAAATACAGAGAACACCACTAAGATACTCCTCGAAAAGAACAACCCCAAGACACATAATCATCAGATTCTCCAAGGTTGAAATGAAGGAAAAAATGTTAAGGACAGTCAGAGAGAAAGGTCAGTTTACCTACAAAGGGAAGCCCATCAGACTAACAGCAGATCAGGCTGCAGAAACCCTAAAAGCCAGAAGAGAGTGGGGGCAAGTATTCAACATTCTTAAAGAAAATAATTTTCTTTTTTTTTGAGACGGAGTCTCGCTCTGTCGCCCGGGCTGGAGTGCAGTGGCCGGATCTCAGCTCACTGCAAGCTCCGTCTCCTGGGTTTACGCCATTCTCCTACCTCAGCCTCCCGAGTAGCTGGGACTACAGGTGCCAGCCACCTCCCCCAGCTAGCTTTTTGTATTTTTTAGTAGAGATGGGGTTTCACCATGTTAGCCAGGATGGTCTCAAACTCCTGACCTCATGATCCGCCCGTCTCGGCCTCCCAAAGTGCTGGGATTACAGGCTTGAGCCACCGCGCCCAGCCAAGAAAATAATTTTCAACCCAGAATTTCCTATCTAGCCAAACTAAGCTTCATAAGTGAAGGAAAAATAAAATCCTTTACACACAAACAAATACTGAGAGATTTTGTCACCACCAGGCCTGCATTACAATAGCTCCTGAAAGAAGCACTAAGTATGGAAAGGAAAAACCAGTACCAGTCACTGCAAAAACACACCAAAATATAAATACTAATGACATGACACTATGAAGAAACTGCATCAACTAATGCACAACATAACCATCTAGCATCATGATGACAGGATCAAATTCACTCATAACAATATTAAACTTAAATGTAAATGGGCTAATATCGCAATTTAAAGACATAGACTGGCAAATTGGATAAAGATTCAAGAACCATCAGTATGCTGTATGCGGGAGACCCATCTAATGTGCAAAGACACACACAGGCTCAAAATAAAGGGATGGAGGAATATTTACCAAGCAAATGGAAAGCCTCTCCCTGCCCCACAAAAAAAAGCAGGAGTTGCAGTCCTAGTCTCTGATAAAACAGACTTTAAACCAATAAAGATCAAAAAAGACAAAGAAAGGTATTACATAATGGTAAAGGGATCAATGCCACAAGAAGAGCTAACTATCCGAAATATATTTGCATCCAACACAGAAGCATCCAGATTCATAAAACAAGTTCTTAGAGACCTACAAAGAGACTTAGACACCCACACAATAATAGTGGGAGACTTTAACATCCCACTGTCAATATTAGACACATCAAAGAGACAGAAAATTAACAAGGGTATTCAGTGCATGAACTCAGTTCTGGACCAAGCAGACCTAATAGACATCTACAGAACTCTCCACCCCAAATCAACAGAATATACATTCTTCTCAGCACCATATGGCACTTATTCTAAAATCGACCACATAATTGGAATAAAACACTCCACAATGAACGCAAAAGAACGGAAATTACTCAATCACTCAAAACTGCACAACTACATGGAAATAGAACCACATGCTTCTGAATGACTACTGGGTGAATAACGAAATTAAGACAGAAATAAAGAAATTATTTGAAACCAGTGAGAACAAAGATACAATGTACCAGAATCTCTGGGATGCAGCAAAGCAGTGTTAAGAGGGAAATAGCACTAAATGCCCACTTCAGAAAGCTAGAAAGATCTGAAATTGACACCAGAACATCACAATTAAAAGAACTAGAAAAGCAAGAGCAAACAAATGCAAAAGCCAGCAGATGATGAGAAATAACTAAGATCAGAGCAAAACTGAAGGAGATAGAGACATAAAATCCCTTCAAAAATCAATGAATCTAGGAGCTGGGTTTTGTAAAAGATTAACAAAATAGACCACTAGCTAGACTAATAAAGAAGAAAAGAGAGAAGAATCAAATAGACACAATAAAAAATGATAAAGGAGATATCACCACTGATCCCACAGAAATTCAAACTACCATCAGAGAATACTATAAACAACTATATGCAAATAAACTAGAAAATCTCGAAGAAATAGATAAATTCCTGGACACATACATCCTTGCAAGACTAAACCAGGAAGAAGTCGAATCCCAGACCAATAACAAGTTTTGAAATTGATGCAGTAATTAATAGCTTACCAACCAACCAAAGTCCAGGACCAGACGGATTCGGAGCCAAATTCTACCAGAATGCTGGTACCATTTCTTCTGAAACTATTCCAAACAATAGAAAAAGATTGCTTCCTAACTCATTTTAAGAGGCCAGCATCATCCTGATGCCAAAACCTTGGAGAGACACAACAAAAAAAGAAAATTTCAGGCCAATATCCCTGATGAACACCAATGCAAAAATCCTCAATAAAATACTGGAAAACCAAATCCAGTAGCATATCAAAAAGTGTATCCACCACTATCAAGTTGGCTTCATCCCTGGGATGCAAGGCTGGTTCAACATATGCAAATCAATAAACGTAATCCATCACATAAACAGAAACAAGGACAAAACCCACATGATAATCTCAATAGATGCAGAAAAAGCCTTTGATAAAATTCAACATCTGTTCATGCTAAAAACTTAATAAACTAGGTATTAATGGAACATATCTCAAAATAAGAGCTATTTGTGACAAACCCATAGCCAATATCATATTGAATGGACAAAAACTGGAAACATTCCCTTTGAAAACTGGCACAAGACAAGGATGCCCTCACTTACCACTCTTATTCAACATGTTATTGGAAGTTCTGGCCAGGGCAGAACTTCAGGCAAGAGAAAGAAATAAAGGGTATTCAAATAGAAAGAGAGGAAGTCAAATTGTCCCTGTTTTCAGATGACATGATTATATATTTAGAAAACCCCATTGTCTCAGCCCAAAAACTCCTTAAGTTGACAAGCAACTTCAGCAAAATCTCAGGATACAAAATCAATGTGCAAAAATCACAAGCATTTCTATACACCAATAATAGACAAGTAAAGAGCCAAATCATGAGTAAACTCCCATTCACAATTGCTACAAAGAGGATAAAATACTTAGGAATACAACTTACAAGCACCTTCCCTGAGTGAAGGACCTCTTCAAGCAGAACTACAAACAAAAGAAATAAAAGAGGAAATAGAATAAAAGGGGACACAAACAAATGAAAAAAAAAAAATCCATGCTTGTGGATAGGAAGAATCAATATCATGAAAATTGCCATACTGCCCAAAGTAATTTGTAGATTCAATGCTATTCCCATCAAGGTACCATTGACATTTTTGGAGAATTAGAAAAAAACTACTTTAAATTTCATATGGAACCATAAAAGAACCCGTATAACCAACACAATCCTAAGCAAAAACAACAAAGGTGGAGGCATCACACTACCTGACTTCAAACTATGCTATAAGGCTACAGTAAACAAAACAGCATGTTACTAGTACCAAAACAGATATGTAAACCAATGGAACAGAACAGAGACCTCAGAAATAACACCACACATCTACAACCGTCTGATCTTCAACAAACCTGACAAAAATAAGCAGTGGGAAAAGGATTCCCTATTTAATAAATGATGTTGGGAAAACTGGGTAGCCATATGCGGAAAAGAGAAACTGGACCCCTTTCCTTACACCATACACAAAAATTAAGTCAAGATGGATTAAAGACTTAAATGTGAAACCTAAAACCATAAAAACCCTAGGAGAAAACCTAGGCAATACCATTCAGGACATAGACGTGGGCAAAGACTTCATGACTGAAACACCAAAAGCAACTACAACAAAAGACAACATTGGCAAATGAGATCTAGTTAAACTAAAGAGCTTCTGCATAGCAAAAGAAACTATCATCAGAGTGAACAGGCAGCCTACAGAATGGGAGAAAAGTTTTACAACCTATCCATCTGACAAAGGTCTAATGTCCAGAATCTACAAGGAACTTAAACAAATTTACAAGAATAAAACAACCCCATCAAAAAGTAAGCAATGGGCCGGGCGCGGTGGCTCAAGCCTGTAATCCCAGCACTTTGGGAGGCTGAGACGGGCGGATCACAAGGTCAGGAGATCAAGACCATCCTGGCTAACATGGTGAAACCCCGTCTCTACTAAAAAAATACAAAAAACTA
>NW_012117999.1:1514834-1534348 GCF_000951035.1 Colobus angolensis palliatus | reverse complement strand
AAAAAAAAAAAAGTGAGCAATGGATATGAACAGACACTTCTTAAAAGAAGACATTTATGTGGCCAAAAACATACAAAAAAAAAAAAGATCATCATCACTAGTTATTAGAGAAATGCAAATCAAAATCTCGATGAGATACCATCTCATGTCAGTTAGAAAGGTGATCATTAAAAAGTCAGGAAACAACAGATGCTGGCAGCACTGTGGAGAATTAGGAACTCTTTTACACTGTTAGTGGGAATGCAAATTAGTTCAAACATCATGCAAGACAGTGTGGTGGTTCCTCAAGGATCTAGAACCAGAAGTACCATTTAACTCAGCAATCTAATTACTGGGTATATACCCAAAAGCATTGTAAATCATTCTACTATAAAGACACATGCACGCATATGTTTATTGCAGTACTATTTACAATAGCAAAGATTGGGACCAACCCCAATGCCCATCAATGATAGACTGGATAAAGAAAATGGGGCACATATACACTATGATATACTATGTAGCCATAAAAAAAGAATGAACTCATGTCCTTTGCAGGGTAGTGGAAGAAGCTGGAAGCCATCATTCTCATCAAACTAACACAGGAACAGAAAACCAGGCACCACATCTTCTCACTCATAAGTGGGAGCTGAACAATGAGAACACATGGACACAGGGAGGGGAATGTCACACTCTGGGCCTGTCAGAGGGCGGGGAGCAACGGGAGGGAGAGCATTAGGACAAATACCTATGCACGTGGGGCTTTAAACCTAGATGACAGGTTGATAGCTGCACCCAACCACCATGACACGTGGATATCTGTGTAACAAACCTGCACATACTGCACATGTATCCCAGAACTTAAAATAAAATGTAAAATAAAATAAATGTTTGATACAAAAGAGCAATAAAAAAAAAAGATCATTTCAGAGTTCCATGCTATATTTAATTGTTACATTGCCTTAGTCTCCTATAATCCATGACTGTTTCTTGGTCTTTCTTTGCCTTTCAAAACCTTGACACTTTGAAGAGGACGGACCGACTATTTTGTGGAATATTCCTTAATTTGAGCTGCTCTGATGTATTCTCTGGTTTATATTGAATTTATGCATATTTGGGAAAATACCACAGAAATGATATTGATGCCTTTACAGTGAATTATATCGGAGAAACATGGTACCTGAAGTCTTATTATTGGTGATATTAACTTTGGTCATTTGATTATGTTGGCGTTTGTCAGGATAATCCACTATAAAGTTACTATTTTCCCCTTTGTAATGACTATCTATCCTTTAACTAGATTCCTTGAGACTGTGCAAATACTTTCTTTCACTAATCTTGGCATCCATCAGTGAGTCTTGCCTACACTAACAGGACTTTTTTAAAAAAAAATTAAATAATAGACTTTACTTTTTAGAGAAGTTTTAAATTTAGCAAAAAATTGAGAAAATATTAAAAGAGTACTCATATACCCCCAAGATATACCCACATTAATAGAGTACATTTGTTACAATCAATAAAACAACGTTGAGACATAATTATTAACTAAAGTACATGGTTAATTCAGATATCTTTGGTTTTTGCCTGGTGTCCTTTCTTTGTTCTTGGATCCCGTTAAACTTGCCATATTACATTTAGTTGTCATATCCTTAGGCTCCTTTTGGACATGGGTGTTTCCTAAACTTTCCTTGTTTTGATTTCTTTAACAGTTTTGAAGAGTGCTGGGTATATTGTAGGTTCTTCTATTGGAATCTGTCTGATGTTTCCCTCATTATTAGTCTGATGATAAGGGATTTTGGAGGAATATCACAGAGGTAAAGTGCGATTTTCATGATATCACATATCGAAAGTACATACAATCAATATGATTTATGACTGTTGATGCTGACCTTGATCACCTGGCAGAAATAGGGTTTGTCACATTTCTTCACTTTAAAGTTAAATGTCCATCTCTTTGTCCTTTTTTCCCATACATTCTTGATAATTTCCATAATTTTATTACCAAAGCATTTAATAATAATAATAATAAGCTCTCATAGATTAAATTTCCAAGAGCTCTTTCATATACTGCTCCTTTATGTTTTAGCTTTATTGAGGTTTAATTGAGAAATAAAAGTTACATATATTCAAGGTGTACAATGAGATCATTTAACTTATGTATATATTCTGTAATAATTACCATGGTCAAATTAATCAACACATTCATCATTACACATAATTACTATTTGTGTGGGTGTGTGTTTGTGGTGAGGACACTTAAGATATACTCTCTTAGCAAATTCTGACAAAAAAATAGAGTATTACTGACTGTAGTCATCATGCTGTACACAAGATCCCTAAAATTTATTCATCTTATAACTGAAAGTTTGTGCCCTTTTCCCAACATCTCCTGACCTTATTTCTCCAATGTCCCGGCCATTGGAAACCACATTTTTACCCTCTGCTTCAATGAGGTGGAGTTTTTTAGATTCCAAATGTAAATGAGATCATACAGTATTTGTCTATTCTATTCCTTTAAAATACGACATCCTCTTCTTGCTTCATAAATATACCTCTCTTATTTCTCATATGGATCATATTATGTTTGAATTTTCTTCTGTGCCTTATGATCTCTACCTGCACTAAATCACTTCTTATGATCTCTACCTCCACTAAATCACTTCTTTCAATAAGTTTGTTTCAATTTTTCTCTGCCATGCTGAAGGCATTCCTCACATATCCAATGATTCTTGGTTAGTAATCACTAAGAAACCAACAGGATACTCTATGCATTTATGCATATGTTTGGGAGTTGAGGAAGTCAATCCTGAGGATTAGAAGGCTTTATTCTAGGATGAGCCTGTAATTAGTTAACTTTTTTGTTGAGGACACTAAAATGCCAATATCAGTGGGTCTACCCTATGGGTCAGGTCAGGTTTTTCAGAGGAAGACTTTAGAACAGTCCTTCTGAAATATAAAATATGGGGACCGGATTTCTGGGTTCTGAGTAAGGGAAAGAACCTGGAGTGAGGGGAAGAATCTCATGATGTAGAATACAAACTTTTTAATGTTCTTGCTTCCAGGGCAGCACTTCATCTTCTGTGTTTAATACCTCAGATTTCAAGACTCTATAATGCAGATTTTCTACAGAACATACTTCTCACCTTAAGTAGAGGATGAGAGCAGTAGTCAGGGTAAGTTGGAGCTGGCCTTCTGGTGGTCTAAAGATGTTCAAACAACTTTCTGTTTTCAGCATCCATCGTTGTCCAGTTGCAAAATAACAAGGTCTCTTCAAGGACTGAGATGTCATAGTTGTCTGTAGATAGAATTAGCTTGATTCTTACCAGTTTCACTTTTTACAGACAATTAAGTTAGACTTTCTTTGTTTTACTTTACTAAATCATTTTTAACTTTTCCATCTACATTCTATTTAATATTGTATATTTTGATGTTACAGATGTTTCATAGTTTCACTGAAAATGTAGTTAGGAATTTCTGGGTTTTGTTTTCCTTGTCTTAAATAATTGGGGAAGGAAAAAATATGTGAGAAAAATTTTGAGCTGGTGTCTTATCAAACCAAACACAAAGTGGAAGAAATAAATGAAATAATATAACTGTGAAACCTAGTGAATTTGAGGAAATAAACTAGAATCTATTATTATAATATTCAATTGCTTGTTCTTCAATATGAATTCCTTGCTTGATAATTCTAATTTAGGTTGGAGGAAAGGTTTATCGGTAAATTTGATTATGCTTTTGCAAGTGTTAAAAATCTTTGAAAGTCACACATTTTTCCTAATTCAGCAGGGGCATCCAGTCCAAACAGAATGTCAACTGTAGACACAGACATGGCATGACAGAAGTGTTGGGCATCCCCCCAAACTTACTGTTACCTTTATCTACCTTATTAGAAATCTCAATTTTTAGCTCTTGAAATAGGCACCAAAATGAATATGACATTACTCAACTTTCCTTGCAACCAGTTGTATCTATGGGGTTAAGTTCTGGCCAAAAAGATATGAACTCAAGAACGTATTAATTAATGCTTCTGGTTTCCTCTGTTCTATTTTTCCATTGCCTGGAATGTAAAAGTGTTATTAATCCATCCTCATTCATGCAAGTGGGGTTTGTCCACTAGAGGTAGAAAAACCAACAAGATTGAAAATATCCTGATTCCTTTGTATTTTGTAGCCCTGGACTGCTTATATCTGGAATCATAGATTTGAGAGAAATAAGTTTCTGTTTTATTCAAGCCACTATTATTTTAGTTTTTTTTTTTATTACAGCAGTCAATTCTGACTTTTGCACATGGCATGCACATATTCAGCTATTTCATGTATATGCACACAAGTAACAATGGGACTTCCAGATAAATGACAGATTACAACTTTGTAATTATCTGTGTAATTGTATTTTATTTTTTCACTTGAAAATATACTATCCTGGGCTTTTGCCAAGCCTGACTGGGAATTACTTGAGAGAGAATTTTTGGACATGAAATTGGTAATGGAATGTATTATGGTCAGGAACATTTTGAACACAAACTCCAGATGTTCCTATGATTTTTGGAATCTGTTTTAGGGAATACAAAGTATTAAATAATATAGGTATAAAATGTCCAACTTATATTATGAGTCTGTTTTCTCAATGAGATGTTTGACATATTTTCTCTGCTGATTTCTAATGTTAAGTCGATTTTTTTTTCTAAGATTTGTATTGACTATGCCTGACTTTGGAACATATTTGAAAAGTAGAACTGGGACAATGTGTTTATGTATATATCTTAGGAAAATTGAAACCAGTTTAGAAATGTATCAATGAATTATCAATAGTCTAGAGGAGATTTTGTCTATGTTTTTGGAGAGAGGTCCAAGTGACTCTTACCATCTATGACCTGTTCTTTCATTTCTGAGAATCCCTGAGAAACAAGCAGTTTATTTTTCCCCTCTGTGATTCGCAAACAGCTCTTCACAGTTTTTTTCACTGATTGGGTACAGATTCTTACAGTTCTGGAACTTAGGACAGGGTTGAAGATTGCAGCAAGGTTTTCTAGAGCAATTCCAAGGAACTCAAACACACGAGTATTAATAGAATCATAAGCTGAATGTTGAACACATAAGAATAATGACAAGAAACTGATTCTGGGCAGTACTGTGTTTGTACAGGCATGTAAGGATGATAAAAAACTGAAAGGAACAAATAAGATGTATTTCTACTAAGATGTATTTCTACATGTTCTCATGAGTGGGAGCTAAACAATGGGTACATATAGACACAGAGTGGAATAAAACACATTGGAGCCTACAAAAGGTGGGAACGTGGGAAGGAGCAAGGGTTGAAAATTGCCTCAGGTGAGGGGTACACTGAAAGCCCAGACTTCAACACAATCTATATAAGACATCTGCACTTGCAGCCCCTAAATGTATTATTAAAAAAAAAAAAAAAAAAAAAGACAATAGGTATTTGCCAGCAATACTGCCCATAGCACTTGAAAAGATAACCTGCATTTGCAAAACAATATATGAAGTACTAAGAATATAAAAGGCCAGGCATGGTGGCTCACGCCTGTAATCCCAGCAGTTTGGGAGGCTGAAGAGGGCAGATCACTTGAGGTGAGGAGTTCAAGACCAGCCTGGTCAACATGGTGAAACCCCGTCTCTACTAAAAATACAAAAACTAGCCAGGCATGGTGGGACACACCTGTAATCCCAGCTACTTGAGAGGCTGAGGCAGGAGAATTGCTTGAACCTGGGAGGCGGATGTTGCAGTGAGCTGAGATCATACTACTGCAGTCCAGCCTGGGCAACAGAGCCAGACTCTGTCTCAAAAAATAAAGTAAAATAAAATAAAATATCATAAAATTCAAATGAATCAGAAAGACATGATTCTACAAAATGATTCACATTATATTCATTTTTCTAGGCTTGCATTGTGACAGCAATCCAAAATCAGTCTCTATTTTATATTATCCTATAATAAAGCTATGAGAAGTATCCATTCATACTCTTGACACTGATGTGCTTGAGGTAAGAATAACCAACCCTTATTTAAATGGGCTAAAGGGAAAGTGATGTCTCCCAGGGCCTATCTGGTTCAAGTGCAGTGTGAAAGAGGAGGTTTCTCTCTTGACAAGACAGAACATTTGGGTCTAGATCTTCTACCTTCTGAATGCATTCTAAGAAGCACAGCTCCCTTTTCTGCATTTTATTTTATTTTATTCTACTTTATGTTACATTAATAAATAATTGTGTATATTTATGGGGTACACTGTGATGCTTTGATTTGTATATACATTGTAAAATATTGAATCAAGCTAATTAACATATCCATTGTCTCACCAGCTTATCCTTTTTTCTATAGTGAGAATGTTAAAAAATCTATTCTTTAAGCAATTTTCAAATATGCAATACGTTATTTTTAGCTGTAGTCACCATGCAATGCAATAAATCACTAAAATGTATTCATCCATTCTAACTGAGACTTTGTACCCTTTGATCAACATTTTATATTTCCTTCTCCCTCACCTTCCCAACCAAGCCTCTGGAGACCACCTTTCTACTCTCTGTTATATGAGATTGACTTTTTCAGTTCCACATATAAGTGAGATCATGTGGCATTTATCATCCTCTGCCTGGATTATTTAATTTAACATAATGTACACTAGTACCACCTTGTCTTGAATGACATAATTTCCTTCTTTGTAAAGGCTGTATGGTACTTAATTTTGTATATATACCACATTTCTTTACCTAGTTATCCATCAATAAACATATAGGTTGCTTCCATATCTTGGCTACTGTGAATAACGCTGAATTAAAATGGGACTGCAACTATCCTTTTGACATAGCAATTTAAATTCCTTTGGATATATACCCAGGAGTGAGATTGCTAGACCATGGGGTAATTCTATTTTTAGTTTTTTGAGTTTGCCCTTTTCCAAAATGGCTGTAGTAATTTACATTCCCACCAACACTGGACAGGGTTCTCTTTTCTTTTCTCCACATCCTCACCCACACTTGTTATCATTCATCTTTTTGATAATGTCAGAATGAGATATCACCTCACACATGTTAGAATGGCTATTATCAAAAATAGCTTAGGTTTGAGGCTGAGTGCTTTATTTCTCTGCATCCCTTGGTATTCCCCATAGACAGGACTGGACTTTCTTATTTTTACCATTTCTTTTCAGGCAGATCCATGCTTTATGTCAAGATTCTGAAGCCAGAGGAAATTCTCACACCTATATATTATAGAAGATTTAAAGCATCCAAGCACCAGGGTTTAAGAATGAAACAGACCAACAAACAATTCTCATGTTCTTTATATTACATGTGATCTATGGTCTATTCCTATAGTGAATCTCCACATTTTCACACAAAGCATAGAGTAGATTAGGTCATGCATGATGCTCAATACTTTAGCAAATATACTGGTACCTATTCTACTACATCCTCTCTTCTAAGCCCTATTGTAGAACAGGGAATAAACAAGTATCAGCTGCCATGCAGAATGCATTCTAGTGGAACAAGATAGAAAATAAACAAATAGGCAATAGATATTTAGCATGTAGATAAGCGCTAAGAAGAAATACAAAGCAGTTGCTAACTATGATACGATTCAAACTGTGAAATTGGGAATTGATAGCAGAGATGATGTGGAGAAAAAGATAATCCATTAGGGATGAAATCAGAAGTTAGGCTGTTGGATGCTTCATCCAAATAGTTGTTGGTATTCAAATAGATGAGAAAGTTTTTAAGAAGGAAAGCAAGAGTGTGAATGGAGAGAAAGACTATCAACTGCAAAATAAATTCTTAACAAATAAGGGTGTCCATAAAGGCAGAATATGATGGCTACCATGTAGCCAGGTAGAAAAAGATGATGCAACTGGAGAACAAAGCTCCAAAGCAAGAGTTTTGGGTTTGTTTGTGTTTTGGGAGAGTTGTTTGCTTGTCTTTTTTTATACAGGGTTTCATCAACTCTGGATGTAGAGAAGTTTTTTGAGAATTAAAACATCGGGTCCATCCACACTTCTGACACTGACATCTCTGAGGTTACAATAAACAGCTCCCATTTAAACAGACTGAAAGGAAACCAATGCCCACAGGGGCATATCTGGTTCAAGTGTAGTGTGATAGAGCCAGCTTCTTTCCTGACATGGGAGAGTATGCAGTGTCTAGAGCTTCCACCTGCTGAATACATTCATAGAAAGCACAGTTTAGAAATATGCTTATAAAGTTCTTAAGGCAGAAATGTTGAAAACAGACTCTCCACTGCATAGTTCCTCCTACTGAGAAACTCAATAGGGGAGGAAGGATCCTCAGCTCATCATTAGGGGCACAGTAATTGCCCAAATTTTTCAGATCCCACCTGGTAATATTACATAACCATTATATAACTGTAGTGCCAAATATTTGTTCCAAAACAAGAAAATGGCTGGCCAACTCAGAATATAAAACCAACACCATTGGTTTCCCATCTATTTGCCTCTCGTTTATATGATTGGTTTGTACAATATCTTGGGATCAACTGCCTGTTCATTACACATTATAAAAAGCAGCACTTCTTTTTATTTTAAATGTCATATTTGAACTTTGAAATATTTGATATTATTAAGTTCATTAAATTTATATTGTGTTTGAATGTACGGAGAGGTGTGTAGAATTTTACTGGGTGAAAAGGGATATATGTGCCAGACTGCTCTAAGGGAAAGTTTCATGTTCTAGAAAATTCATTTGCATCATCCACCAGAGTGCAGAGAAGAGAAGCCTGCAATCAGTCAGTTGTCCACTAAAAAGAAATCAAGTGAATGTTTGATGCTACAAAATAATTATTGTTAATTTTTAGATGTGACCAGGGTATTGAGTTAAAATCTTAAGAAGTTCTTACCATTCAGAGACATATGCTGATATATTTTTGAAGTAAGTGATGTGATGTGTGCACAAAATAGGGTGACAAAATGAAGGTTCTGTGGTGTGGCCTTTGGGAAGAAGGTCCAAACCCTCTTGCCTTCACTCCCAAACTAACTGTATTGCCGCAGTTCTCTAAAATAAACATAATTTTTCCTCTGTCCTTCGTGTTTCAAATCACTAGAGTGGGAAAGTGATCCAGAGTACAAAGCAGCTACCAGCGGACTCTTGACTCTTTCCTAAAAACAGCTACACACAGACTCACACGACAACAACTAGATTACAAACTCTTAACTACAGCAATGCCCAGATTTGAATGCTGCAGGCTGACAATTGCCCCTCTAAGTTCTGCTGGACCACCTAGGCAAGAGGAGAGAGAATACAACTGGATGTTAAAGAACCAGGGTACCAGAGTTTGCTGTCTTCCTCTCCTCTCCCTCATTTTCACTCTCCCTTCCCCACCAATTTAGCTGCACCACGCTCCTCCTTTTCCTCTCCTCCTTGGCTATTCCCTAGCCCCTTCATTCCTTCAGGCTCTGAAGGCCCTCTCCCCTCTTCCCCTCCTCATCAACCCCCAGTTCTCTTCCTCCCTCCCTTCCCTGCAGCGGCTGGAGGAGACGCCACAGCTGCTGCTGTTACTACCGCTGCAGCAGGTCTCTGTCAATATCACCCGCCCACGCGCGATCTGGATGCTGAAGTCGCGCACTGGCCTGGAGATGAGGGCGGGGGAAGAGAGTGGAGTGGCTGGGAGAGGGGAGGGAGGAGTGGAAAGGAGACAAAAACACTTCCAAGCAGCGGGCGCGGCTCAACTGGACATCTGGGCAGGAGAGGTCTCTGGGTCAGCGGCTGGAGAGCCGCCCCAGTGCGTCGGTGTCTAACTGGAAATGTAGTGGGCCCATTTACTGCAGAGCCACAGCTGGTGAGGGCAGACGCCAGCCTAACAGCAGCTTCTCTACAACTAGAGCTCAGAAAACCCGAGAGATCCGTGGAGAAAGAGAAGCCCAGGAGGAGGAAAGGGCTCCAAGGAGCCCTGCTCCTGAAGGTTCCCTCAGGCACTGGTGGAGACCTGTCGCTTCGTAGCAAGTAAGTGCCTTTTTCTTGCTGCTGTGTCCTTAATGGTGATAGCCGCTATCTGCTGCCAGCCTTTCCCACCCACTGCCACCTGCCCCATCCCATACACACCCTTAGGGTTCCCAGCAGGAGGATAGAGATTTTAAATTTTGAACGTGCATTGAGAGAGTTACTTCAGGAGTACACTTCAAGAGCAGCCGTGGTCTGTTGGCGTTTGCATGGCATGTGCGGTCAGTTTTCTAATTCCATCAGGTAAGCTTTTGAAATCAACATTCTCTGTTAGTGTAAAATTCTAGACACCCTATATGACAATGACTTACATTACATGATACAATGATAGTATAAAATGGAGGAAAGGTTATGCAGATTGGTGTACACTTCTAGGAATCCTATCTCTTATTCTAAATAATAGAGATTTCAAGACTGATTTTCCCAAAAGAATAGTCAGTATAAAAGTAGAGGCATTGATGTGATTGGAAGCAGTGTGGTCGATTTAGTCAGTTGGGCATTTTGATATTGACTAGATCAACAGAGATGATGGTTGTTGTTGTTTTTGCATTGTTTTGCTCTATAAAATGCCTATCTTCTGGAGGTTTTCTTTTACAAGTGATAGTGTGACCGGTTGTATTAGTCTCAAAACTTATGATTTTGGTCAAAACAAGACAAATGATGAGCACATGTGGAATGACACACCAATGGGCCCCTTTCATTAATGAAAATGATGGGTTCCAGTTTGGATATTGGACTGAAAAATATCTTGAAATGGGAAAGAGTTTGGGTGATGCTTCTTGTGGATACTTTCCCCCACTGCTGTTCATTCAGGAAAGCAGTTTATGGCAAAGTAGAAGGAAACTGGGCCCTGTAATAAACAGAATCCTGGGAACCATACCTGCTATGACTAGCCTTAATTAAAGATTCTATAATCCAACTGCTGTTTTTACAAGTGAGACCTGTAATGAGTAATTTGCTGAGGCTGCCTGACAATCAGTAATTGAGCGGGAAGTTCAATGAAGAGGTCTTTGGGATTTAGAACTATAAAACTTAATTTCAATTTGTGTACACATTAACCCAATTATTTAACTTGAATAAGCTTTATTTTCTTTATTTATAAGTGACACTCCAAAAAGTCCTGATAAAAACTAATTGGCAGAGATGATATAAAGGGTTTATGAAAGTATTATGTGTAACTGTTGATTGCATAAGGGATTATTCTGTGTATTTATCTGCTTCACTATTCTGGTTTTCCTTCTAAGTCTGATTTAATATAAGCATACAGAGGACTTTGACATGCAGCTCTAGAATGCACTAGAGGAAGTGAAATTCTAATCCATTTCTTGCCACTGTACAGTTTAAAGCATACTCTAATCTGAAAGCCTTTATCCTCAAAAAAGTGAAAAGTGTGTGCTTTGGATAGCTTTGCATATTTAAATACCTTGTAATATTCTCCAAATATGCTTTACCCTCTTTCTGTTTTTGTTTTAAATTTGATTTTAGATGTGTAGTTCTGTTTTCTGGGGATGAAGCCATCCCGTATATTGGATATTGCTGAATGTATTTGGTCCATTACTTAACATAGGCGAAATCAAAGTTTAGGCATAAATACTCTACTCTTGACTGCAGAGATTAATTAAAGTCTTGCACCTGGGGGATAGGTACTGTGAGTCCCTTCTTTCCCATGGATATGTTTGAAGTAATAGAAGAAAGACCTCAATTTGAACATGGGCTCAGGAAAAGGGGTCAACAGATCCCAGATGGCACACAACCCTTGGACCTGCTGCTGCATATCAGTCTCCATTGGAGAACTGGAGGCAGAACCAAGCACTTCAAAACTGGACATTCTGTCTCCATAGTCTTGTATGGTAGATAGTTTGGTAGGGGATATACACTCTCACTGATTTTCCCAAAGTACGATAAATACCTGTCTAAAGCATACTAGAAATAAAAATAACAATATTTTCCCCAATTCCTTACTCAGGGATTGGGAAATCGACACTCCAGCCCTAGATCTCATTGGGTTGAGATATGCATCACAATTGGGGTATTCAGAGATTGACTCACCATCTATCTACCACCTTAGACTCCCTCCTGAAAGCTTATGGTGGAGGCATTGGAGTAAAAGGGACATTCTTGATTTCTGGGAGTCGGATCCCATTATTTCCACCAACCATTTTCAGTATTTGTCAGTGTGAGAAGAGCATCTATAACCTCTGCCCACCCCCACCCCCACCCCAGGTATCAGCAATGCACAGTCACCCATTGTCACATGAGAAAATCTTGTACAAACAGATCTCACTTTTCTTTTCCGGCATTGGTTCCTTCTCTTCTTTAGTGAGGACTAACCAACCAGACAAGTGAGGTCTCATTGCAGCAACATTGAAAGAGGGAGCCTTTGAGGTTAAAGATTTCATCTGAGGGCTTCAGAGGTTATTTTTCAGTTGGTGAGTATCTCCTGACCCAGCTGAGATTATTATTTACATAAATTTGTTCAATTATTGTTTATTACAAATGAGGCTCCATCTTCTTATATTCCATCCCTAGCAAACAGGTATCCCTGTTGTCTCTGCAGTATTTGTAATTGACTTGACTCAGCCTGGTGCTGGATAAGGATAACCAGCTCAATGGACGGCTCTGATGATGGTGTGAGTCAGGTGCCACACTGACTGCCTAGACATCAAAGAGCTTGATAGAAATGCAGAATCTGGGGCCCCACTCATGGAAATTCTGCCTAGAAAGGTCTGATAGTATGATAGGGCATTTGGTTTTAAACTAGAACAGGAGGTGATACTGATTTGGGGGCCATAGACCCTGGGTGAATATATTGTGTTGAGTAGAATAGTCTGTCTTTTCTATTTTAAATGCTAAGGTGAGGCTTCCAGTCCACCAGCTGCTCACCCTCTGAGTTCTCCCAGAGGCGACATGGTCTAAGCACTTGATTACAGGTTCTTGCCCATATCTACTCTCTTTCTCTGGCCCTGGGGCTCTATGTTGGACATTTTTGCCCAACTCAGAGTGAGATAAAAACTAAGTCATGCTCACCCTAATATGTTTCAAGGCACCTCCCTAGTTTCTCTCCAATTTGAGAAGGGGATGGACATCTGTATTTTTGGTTTCACATTTGAAAAGCTGAAGGAGATTTTGGGAGTGTTGCAGGGAGGGTGGGTTGGAATCCTGGAAAAACACACAGACATTTTTGGAGTTGTCGGAAGCAGAGGTAAATAGCCAGTTCTAAGAAGCCTCCAGGGTTTCAGCAAATGTGCCAGTTCTAGATTTTTTTTAATTCAGAAAATGCCTGGATCAAAAACTTTTAAGAATTATAATCCAAACAAATGGCAGTGAAAATGACAGAGTCCTTTTTTAAAAGTGTGAATAATGTTCCATTGTGTATATAAACTATATTTTCTTTATCTGTTCATATGTTGATGGATACTCAGGTTTCTTCCATATCTTGGCTATTGTAAATAATACTGCAGCAAACATGGGAGAGCAGATATCTCTTTGACAAACTAATTTCAGTTATTTTGAATACACATCATTTGTGACAACGTGAATGAACCTGGAAGACATTACGCCAAGTGAAATGTTCCAGGCATTGAAAGACAAGTACTGCATGATCTCATAGATATGTGAAATCTAAGAAAGACAAATTCTTAGAGGTAGAGAGTAGAATGGTGCTTTCCAGAGACTGGGGGTGAGGGGGTGAATGGGGAAAGGAAAGATGTTGGTCAAAGTGTGCAAAGTTTCAGTTAGAGAGGAGGCATAAGTATAAGTGCTCTATTGAACAGCATGGTGGTGATAGTTAAATAATAATGTGTTGTATATTTCAAAATCCTAAAAGAATAGATTTTAAATGTTTCCACTATAAAGAGATAAGTTTGTGAGATAGTGGGTATATTAATTAGCTTGATATAATCATTCCACAATGTGTGTGTATACGTACATATATATATTATATATATATATATAAAAAATAGCATCACCTTGTATCCCCTAAATATATATAATTACTATTTATCAATTAGAGATGAAATAATTTTTAAATGGCAGTGCATATTTATGCTTTTGAGAAAGTTGCTTACTTACCACTTTCTTTTGCAAGATAACATATTCTAGGAATTTGTTGGCTGAAATTGTCAGAGTGAGAAAGTTGAGTCCAGAATTAAGTGGACATATTGAAGAATAGAACCTGAAGCCAAAATGGACTGACTTGGAAGCAGAACATAGCTGCAGTCAGAATCCAAGGAGAAAGTAGCAAAAGTCAATTAAGTCAGCCTTAATAAACTATTTGCCACAGACAAGTAAAAAAGTAGGCATCAGATAATCAACGCCAAATGGGAAGTAACCAGCCCAAGTGAAAAAATAATCCAAAAGCAAAATCCAAGTGGGTTGAAGTCAAGAGGTATTTAAAGAACGTTTATTCACACAGATGGCTGCAAAATTTCAAGTGGATTGATGTCATTTTAGTCAAGCTGTCCTTTATTCCTCAAACTTCAGTGTGCAAATTTTCCATTTCTGGGCTTTGGTAATACATATACATGGTGAGTTATGTTCAAGTAGTATAGAAATATTAACTGGAAAGCAACAGAATCCTCTGACACCTTTTTGGACTCTTTCCGCAGATGTAACACTTTACTCATGTCCAGAGGGGAAAACATTATGCACATGCTAATGTATACAACTTTGTGTATATAATCATTATACAACATTTTATTCAAAGGTGAATGGTGCAAGTTCTCAACTTTACATTTTCACTTAGTAATTGATTTGGTGAAACTTTCCATATGAGCACAGACATATTCATCTCATTCCTTTTTGTAACTAACTAGTATTCCATGATAGCAATGTACTAGAATTTTTGTTATTAGCCCCTTAGGGTAGACATTTTATTTCTACTCTTTGGAGTTAAAAGTATTGTGTTATTATAAACATCCTTGCAAATATGACTTCTCAAACCTCAGCAAGGATTTCTACATGGTAGCTTAATTGCTGAGCCAAAGAGTACATGAAACTTTATTTGAGAAACTGTTGGTCAGATGCAGTGGCTCACACCTGTAATCTCAGCACTTTGGGAGGCCTAGGTGGGCAGATTACCTGAGGTGAGGAGTTTGAAACCAGCCTGGCCAACATGGTGAAACCCCATCTCTACTAAAAATACAAAAATTAGCTGGGTGTAGTAGCACGAGCCTGTAATCCCAGCTACTCGGGAGGCTGAGGCAGGAGAATCCCTTGAATCAGGGAGGCATAGGTTTCAGTGAGCTGAGGTTGTGCCACTGCTCTCCAGCCTGGGTGACAGAGTGAGACTCCGTCTCAAAAAAAAAAAAAAAAAATAGAAAAGAAACTGTTGACAAGTAGCCTTGTAAAAAACTGTACCAAGTTATATTCTCACCTGCACTGTGTGAGGGTAGCTTTTGCCTCCGTATCCCAGCCTGTAAATGGTCATATTCATTGAGATGAATCTCAATTATGTCTCTACAGAGTTAGACTATTAAAATTACTGATTGAGGTAATTTTATGTATATCCTTTAGAATTTTGTTAGCTTCAGTCATCTTTCCTCATAGGTTTCTGCTTCGTAGAAGTCAATGATAAAATTTTCATAACCTTCCATAAAAATTTTAAAAAGAAATGCATTTAATATCATTTGAGTTGTAAACCCTGGGGGGAAAAGCATTCTAGTCAGAAAGCTCTAAGGGAAAAGGCCCTGCATTAGAGATTTTAGCTGTAAGTCATTATGGAATGTGAGAAAGATGAAATATAAGCCATAATGTATCTATTAAGTACAGTCAAGTTGCCCAAACCAACAAAAATGTCAATATAAGTTGGTCACTAAATTGCTAAATTGGTCAGCAGGTATGAGTCTTACATTCTCAACAATACAGATTATACACAATGGTTGCATTAACTCTGTATCTTTACTTATGCAAATGGTACCTTCTAATCCCAAGTTAACTTAGCTTTATTGTCATCACTGCTTTGTTTTTACACCTATCTAAATGTCATTGGTGCAATAGGCATGATATATTGTCCATGTCTGATGTATAGCATAATTGTTTCAAAGTAGCTTGAAAACAACTAAGTGAGAAGTCATTTTATCCTTATTTCCTGCTGCACACAGAATGAAATTGGCATTTGCAATATTATCCTCAGTCTATTGATCCACTGTCCTTACTTTTTTGTTTCATTTTTCTTAATTGATATTATCTTGCTCTATGGTCTACATTCTTGAATGTGAACCTCAATCCGTTTGGAATGCATTAGGAATATATATTTGATATAGAATAGAACATTCTACAATTCTATCTGGCAAAGCTAATCTAACATTTGTTTTATCTCCCCTAGGATCAACTCTATTTTCTCAGAAAGCAGAGAGATTGATTCTTTAGGTGCTGCATTTTCAATTCCCTAAGATGGGAATAAATGAAAGTGAGGAGGCTGTGCCTGACCTGGGCAGTCATCTCCTACAGATGGAGAATCTGTCTCCACAGCTTGAGTGCATTTCTTTCAGGCTGTGTTCTAGAAATAAAACTGATGGACAGGGGAAACCATTGGGAATTGTGAGTAAGGAAGAAGAAAAACACTGACTTCTGGTATTCCTTTTCTTCCCCGTCCTTCATTGTCTAAGAAGATGCAGCTGCAGTTGCTGTTATGAAATGCTGTTGATACAGCCTCTTGCATGGGTACGGGGCTCTCTAGAGAGAGCATTCGCTCACTGATTGAGTGGCCATGTAATTTATCATCCAACTCAGGATGTTTTTGAAAAGAAAAGGATGTAATTAATAGTTAATCCTCAACAACAGGCATAAACCCAAACTGCCCTCAAGTAACCTAGAACTTTAGGCGACATTACTTAAACATGAGATTGGATGGATTGAAAAGGAGAGGACAGAGTGGAAGAGAAAAGAGAGTTGTTATCCTGGAGGTGGGTGGGAGCCACGGGCAAAGGTGAATGTCCCAGTTGTGTTTTTTGATTTCAAACTTTAGAGCTGTTTTGCAACAGGTCCTCCACCATGTGAATGCCAACATTGCAAGGTCATTAGAGCTGAGGGAAAACCAGTGCCCAATGATACGAAAAGAGTGTGGATCTTCTGGAGAAGGGCTGTTGCTGAACAGGTATTTGTCTCAGCAACTCCTGTACATGCTTTATCTCTCATACTCAGGCTATTAGATGAGAAAAAACAAACAAGAAAATGTAATGATGTGTCTGCTTGCTTTATAAAGGTGGTTGGGTGAAGCTTAGCTATCAGCCAAGGCATCTTTCTGCCTAGCAATCTGCATCAGATTCATCTCAATGGGCTGCAGCACAAGCTATTCTGAAATAGTCTGTCTGGATTGGGCCACTGGCTCCTAGATTTTCAATATTATCCCCAGGAGATTTCTGATATGCAGTTCAGAGCTTGCATGATTGAAATCACTTGTACTGAGATTTTCTTTACCTATATCTCTCAGTACTAGCGTGTTAACCAGAGGTCACCATCCTCTCATCTTCTCTGTCCTCTTAGAAGCTCCAGGACTTGTGAACTGCAAATTTGACACGGTCACATCTAGTCAACCTTCCAGGGTCTGGTACATTGTTGAAGGTTTTGTGTCTATCTGAATCTGACACTGAGCCAGACTTGGTGCTAGAGGTTTATGAGTGACCTTGTATGACACTGTTTAGAACTCTTCTGTCTATTCACTGATTTAGGGTGTCATTTGTGGATCTATGAGCTTAGTTCCACTGCTGAGGAGAAGCTGGCAACAATGAAGGGTCAAGGAAATCTACAGATTAAGTCTAACCACAGATTAAGAGGATACTCAAGGAGGTCAGCTAGTTCTGAGAGGTCCTCAAGAGTCCCAGGGATGTCCTAGTTCTGGAATTTTTTAAACAGAAGTTGAGAGATCAGGTCTTGCATCTCAGGGGACCGTTTTGTATCAAAGACCTCAGGATGAAGGGCAAGTTATAGTCTGGTTGCATCATACAGCCTCCTTTGTATTCCTCTGAGAAGCAGCACAGCCTACTTTTCTTCACTTGTTGAATCCTAATGTGGCCACTAGCCAGGAATTTTTGGTCAAGGATTTAACAGACTGGATCCACTAGAAATAGAATTCCAGAACAGTCCCGGCTCCTTTACAACTTGCTCTTTTTGATGAGATAACAAAGGGTAATTTAGAATTATAGAGGCTTATTTTGCAAAGCAGTGGAAGTTTTGAGAACATCTGGAGAAATTGGGAACACTGAGTTCTTTAGAATGTGGGGCTCAACCACTTTCCCAGGGTTACTGGTAGGGAATCAAAGATCTTTACTGTTTTGAAGCTTCAAGCAGGAACATTTTAGGCAGAACCAGCTTTACTTTTTATTCCTAGAAACCTCCCTTTCTATTGCCTTTATCACTGTCATACTCACATTTCTCAGTGAGGCAGGAGACCCTCAAAAAGATCTTATTCCCAGTGATTCGTGTCCTTTTCTAGTGTTTCAACTGCCACTAAGCCTTCCTTATGCTCATTGATCTTAGCATATTTGCAATCAAATGTGACAGGGTGATTTGCTTTGGTTATCCGGCACTGTTTGTGGACTTCTAATCCTATTGTGTCTGTTGACTCTCATTCTGAAGCTTAATGTCCTAAACTGTTCCTTCCCTCAAGAAGAGAGTTATTAATTGTCCCATATTATTGGGAGATTTAACACATAATCTGTAGAACCAGACCCACCAGTGTTTGAGATGATTTTAATTCCAGTCTCTGTTCCTCTTGAAACTAATCATTTTGAGAGATTAACAAGGTAAGACTTGGTTCTTGTTTGTTTACAAGTCTGTATCCATTGTCCATAAATTTAGTGACTATACTTTATTGTTTCGAGTGTGTTGCTACCTGATAACATACTTGGCACTTAATAAGTACCTGTTCCACAAATGATTGCTCAACAAATGAATGTCAAATGTAACAACTGTAGATAAGCTTATTGCCAAATATAACCCACAAGAATAATCTCTTAAAGAAAAATTATAGCGTTTTAATATATCTGAAATAAAAATGTTAAAATATATAATTATAAAAATTAGTGAATGTGATTTTATTATGGAGAGACTTACTTCTTCACAACTTCTTTCTGCAAGATAGCATATTCTAATAATATGTTTCAAGAGGCCTGAGACAGGTTAAGACAAGAGATATAAGAATGGATAGAGTTACTTATGCAGTCTAGAAATCAAAAGCCAGCCAAAATCCTAGAACTGGGATCCAGAATAGATGAATCCTAGGTCAGGCAGATATATTGAAGAGCCTTAGGCAAAACTGGCTGAACTGTGGGCAGAACACAATTGTAAGGAATCTAAAGATAAGAGCCGTAAATCGAAGTTATTAAGTTGGAAAAGAGTTGGACAATCTCTGTCGCAAGAAAAGGAGTTGGAGTAAAGAAAGTGATAGCCACACTAGAGTAAAGAAATGCAAATACAAAAAGCATCTGCCTGGGCATGGTGGCTCACGCCGGTAATCCTAGCACTTTAGGAGGCTGAGATGGGTGGATCACCTGAGGTCAGGGGTTCGAGATCAGCCTGGCCAATATGGTGAAATCCCGTCTCTACTAAAAATGCAAAAATTAGCCAGGC
>NW_012117999.1:1469189-1514784 GCF_000951035.1 Colobus angolensis palliatus | reverse complement strand
AAAAAAAAAAAAAAAAAAAAAAGAATCCAAGACTATAAATGAGTTATGAAACAAATAGGGTCAAGCCTGAGCCAGTATTAAAGACTAGAGCTTGAATACTCACAGCAGTACCTGACTGTTTTTTATTGGATGTTACATCTGTCCATCTGACTGCTGCTCAATCTTCCCACAGATAAACAGTTCTGCTCTTGGGACTTTAAGTCATTAAGTAATAATTATGACATGTTTTGGATTACACTTAGAATGAAAAGAGATATCATCAATTTCTTCTAAACCTGAGTGGAGTCTGGGAATCTAGAGAGAAGCATGCTATGCCTTATTTATTGAGTAGTCATCATCCATCAATCTCTACCCTTCAAGCTACAGCTCAGGACAAGAAAATACTGGGGCATCAGGTTGGCGGGGGTGGGGCATGCAGAAGGAAGAGAGTTTCTTAACAGCAAAACGTTTGACAGCGTGGTTGATTTTTTGTTGTTGTTTTTGGGCATCATGGATGTCACTTGCAGTCTACTATTATGGTCTTTATGGGTTGCAAGTTACATTTGTTAGAAGATGAAGCAAATATGAACAAGCAACTCAAAATTAGCAAGATTAAAATCTTAAAATGATGAGAAAGGACATACAAATATATAAAGCAAGAGAGAATGTAAAAAGCAGAGCCCTTTGAGTTTAAAAATAATTTAAGAATGTTAAAATGTGATAGATTATCATTATAATTTATTACTATTATTATTATCACTTTGAGTTATCAGTAAAAGAAAATTAAGTTCTGCATATCCTCTATATAAATTCTGGGAAGTAAGATAATATTTCCATTAAATAGATGGATAAAAATAAAAATACAGTGCTTTAAAGGATTAGAACTAGTAATAGCTAATGTTTCTTGAGTGCATAGTACCTGGCAGGCATTGTGCTAAGTGCAGGCATTGTGCACTAGTAATAGCTAATGTTTCTTGAGTGCATAGTACCTGGCAGGCATTGTGCTAAGTCTTAACATTGTGCTAAGTCTTAACTCATTCAATATTCATATTAATCTATGAAGTAGGTACCCTTATTATTTCCATTTTATAGCAGAGGAAGCTGAGGCATGGAGAGGTTTAACACCTTGCCTAAGGTTACAGTTAGAAAATGATAAAGCCCAGATTTGAATTCAGACAATTTCGCTCCATAATTAAATATTTTCCCCAAATATTTATGATAAAATATTTCAAACACCTAGAAAAGTTGGCAGAACAGCAAAGAATAACTATATTCTCAATAACTAGTGTCTTCAATTATTATTTTGTATTTACTTGATCATATATCTGTCCCTGTGTCCATCCCTCAAACCATGCATCAATTCTTATTTTTTGATACTTTTCAAAATACATTGCAAACCACAGTAAATCTTATACGTAAACACTGTGTGATTCATATAAGTAACTAGAATTTAGTATTTGTTTATTGTTTTTTTGAAGGTAAAGTAAAAGCACAAATTTGAAGTGTACTACTTTATGAGTTTTGACGAATGTGTGCACCGGTGTGCTGCAAGTTGCCAACAGGATATTGAACATTACCATTACCACAGAGATCATCACACCTTCGCAGTCAATTCCTACCCTGCTCCCAAGATTAGCTTGTTCTCTTCTAGCACTTCATAGAAATTGGATCATATAGTTTGTAGTCTTTGATGTAAGACTTCTTTCACTCAGCACAATGTTTTTGTCCCTCAGTCATTGTTATGTGTATTAGTAGTTCATTGATTATTTTGGTAATTTTATTCTATTGGATAAATAGACTTCCATTTTTATTTTTATAAATCTATTCTCGTCTTGATGGACTATTTCCAGTTTTGGGTACTTATGCTTTAAAAAAATATATTCCCATTTATTTATTATTTTTCATTCTCTTCATTCTTAAACATAGAAATTTCCATCTGAAATATGTGAAAATATATTTATTTTGTCTTCATTCTTGGAGTATTTTTGCTGTATGTAGAATTCTAGTTTTAAATTTCTTTTTCCTTTGACACCTTAAAGATATTATTATACTGTCTTCTGGTTTCCTTTTTATTTTCTACTAAGAAGGCAGTGATCATGCTTAATCAATATTTCCTAATTTATAATGTGTCAGTTTTTCCAAATATTTCAAGATGTGACTGTGATATACCTTACTACTATATGAGCAATGTGACTTAAAACATGTATTAGTGATGATATATAAAATCTTTAGCCTTCTAAATTAGATTTTTAAATCATAAATTATAATAGGTAGGTGCTTTTCAATATGCTACCCTTGTAATCTCTCCATAAAGAATTTCACACATTTTGCAAATGCACATAATCTTTTTATTTCTCTGAGTTTCAGCTATTTATATATTTATATAACCATATAACCATATACTATATATACATTTATATACACACTCATGTACATAAATGTATCTATTTATATTTGCATGTAAAACATGTATACATACATACAGTTTAATTACATATATTAACAACCTCCAGATTTATATTTCCAATCTCTGAATTGTTCTTTTAGTTGTTTCACATATGCCTCAAACCTACCAAAAAATAAAAGACATTACCTTTCCCTAATTTCTAAGCTGATGCTTTCCCCATAGTACATATTCTTTATATGAACGACTGTCAGTTATACAAGCTGGATTTTATAGCCTTCACTATGAGGACCCATTATCTATGTACAAAGTTAGAAACAAGCTATTAGTCTTTTTAAAAAATTTATTAAGATATCAAGAGACACATTATTTCCCAGTTAACACTTGTTTCTATTTTTAAGTCATTCTATATGTATTTAACTTTAAAATTCAATATAGTTACAGAATAACAAAAAATAATAGTAGTTTCTTTTACGGATGTACTATAATCTTTTTTAGTGACTGCACCTGAGATACATGTTGACTGTTTCTCTTATGTATAAAAATTACACTACTGTGAACATATTTGAGTGCATAAATTAGTTTGATATTTGTACCCAAGGGTCAAGTCTCTGTTGCTTGAATTGCTAGGATAAAGTGTAAACACTTTTATTTATAAACAGTACCAGATTTCCTCTTAGAATAATTATACTATTTTATATGATCAAAAAAGTTTGAGTGTTTTCTTCATATCCTAACCAGCACTTTACTTCATTAAACTGAGATTTCCATTTTAAATTATTAAAAATAAATTTTTATATGATTGATTTTATAAGTTTTGTTATTTTAAATTTAAATTTTATTTTGCATTTAAATAGTCGAGCCATCTGGAATTTATTTTAATGCAAGTAGTGCATGGAGCCAGGGATAATGAGAACTGCCCACTTCCGAACCTTCCTGTAGGTGTTCCGCAAACAATGCAGTACAACAAGAAAAACAAATACAACAGAATATGTACACAAAACTATGCAACTAAATATAACAAACCTACACAAAACCCACACTATCTGCATAACTAGAAGGCAGCGAATACTCAATCTTTAAAATGCCTGTAAAAGAAAAGTAAACCCAAATTCATTTGAACTATATCTTATACTCCAAAGCCTTTATGGAAATTGGGACATAGAAGAGAGAAAAAGTGATTGGTGGGAACTAACACTGATTCAGTGACTGATAGAATGTTCACCTAAGTGTGAATATACCAATGAAAAAGCATTTTTTACAAGCTTCCCTCTATCAGTTATTGAATATCTTCTATTTCTCCACTTTTTTCTGAAACAAACTACTCAACTGCTATGTAGATTCCATATTATACTAATACTTCAAACTATGCTTAATCACAGTAACAAAATTGGCATGGGGAAATGAAATTATGTGATAGATTAGAACTACTACCTGTGCTCAGACAGGCACTACGATGCAGCCAATACCACAGCCAATGTCAAATGACAAAACCAGTCCAGTGGACAAATATAATACTTCATCCTCAAACCACCAAAAATGTCACACTGGAGATGGCTATTGGCTCCATTGATATTACTGCTTCCCAAATTGCTACTGAAGCTTCTGTTTCTCTTGCAAAAATGGATTATCCACTCCCCTCTTATTTTGTGTTTTTAGATCTAAATTCAAAATTTTGAGTTGGTTCTTTGATTGGATTGGCCAGTCATGTGTTCACCTCTTATATCCATAAGAAGCTGGTAAAGTTATTATCTGATGCTTTCTTTCACTTCTATTGCAGTAGGTCTCCAACTACAATTCCTACAATAATGAGTTCCCTAAATCCAGACAGTGGATTACCATGCTAGGCAGTACTATGTCTTAAATTAATGTCCTCTATGCTTGCTCACCTTCGGTTTTACAAAACAGAAAATGTTTTACTTTGACAACATTTACCTAAAGAAAATTTCTAGACACTCCCACCTTACATCAACCTGTCAGCTACTCAGTTGTGCAAGTTGGTGGCTACATAATCCCAGTGAGCTCACTGGTTTTTGGACGTTTCTAAAGTAGCCATACAGAAGTATGAATTATTTACACTTGCCCCCAAAAAGTATATATCATAAGTATTTTTGCAGGGTAGTTTAAGTGTACCAACATTTAGATTTAAATACTTAGATTAGCATTTATTTCTACCACCTTTATAAATAGCTATACAATGATGGAAAAGTCATTATACTGATCAAACATTGTTTCCCCATCCTTAAAATGATAATCATAAGGAAGATATGAGAAAAAATAAGATAATTTAATTAGAAACATCTAGTCCAGTGCTTCAAAAATAGTACTTGGTAAGCATGGCCATAATCATAATTTCCATAAAGAATAAAATAAATTTTGGCTCATACTTAAATTTGAAATTCGTTTCAAGGAGAATTTTTTTTCTATAAGAATTCACCCCATTTCCATGTACTTCTGCAACTCCTGCAAATGTCAACTGATATTCAACAGAAATGGATTCCACTTCAGTCAACAATATAAAATATTAGTACAATGAATTTGTTAGTGTCCAAATCTGGACTTGATACAATTGACTTTTATACAATTATTACCAAAAGCTTACTTTGGCTATTCAATTTTTCAGAAAGAATTCTAATGGATGGGTTAACTATTAATCTTTCTATATTTTTTCAGACTTTAGTGCTGTATTAAGATGGCTCACCAGAAAGCATAGTGCCTGGACAATATTACATAAATTCCCCACAGGAATGAAGTTACTGAATTATGATTTATTGATTAATAATTTAACAGTCTGCACTCAACCATCTAGAAGTCGGATGCATGCCACTTCGATTTGATAAGTGCTTGCATTTTTTTCTTTTTTTTTTTGCAGTATCACAGAAGGCAATGTCTGCTGTCTATTCATTCATTCATTCATTCATCTAGTCAACAACCCAGGGTAGTTTCATTCAACATCAAAATTATCACTAAAACAATCTTCTAGGATAAGTGACTGAGTTACATGACAGAATCAGTACTGATGAAACCACTACTGTGGTCCAGGATTTCTTTGTGGTTTGATTGAATCTTTAAAACCTTGTGAGATATATGAGGAATTCCAAATTTTACATATGAGGAAAGGTCAGGTGATGTTACTGAGGTCTCATAGCTGGGGGGTGGCAAAATGAAGAGTCCAAGGTTATTTTTTATGGAGTAGTAAAAGAAAAAGAAAAGGGATATTATACTAGGATTATGCAATAGGAAGACAGGCTGGCAAATTGGGTCTTGCGGTTTCGATGGAAGGTGTTTAAACGATTTTCATTAATGGCAGCATCCATGCAAGAAGTTTGTAACCTCTTTTTGTGTCTTCTTTTAAAGTCAGTGTTCTTAACTTACATTGGTTTAGTAATATTTGTTAGCAATCAGAATGGATCCCTAAAAATATCAAAAATGTATTGATTTTGTTAATTCAGTGTTGCATAGTTTTAGTTAGCTAATATTTCAGTCAGACTGTTATATCATGTGAAATTGTGCAACAAATTCAATCCAATGATCTTAACCTTAGAATGTTCCAAAATTATAAGGATGTGGAAATTAACAACCAATATTCAGATCTATTTAAATCATCCCACTGCCTGTCAAGAAGTATGTGTTTCCATGTTGGTAGTAGGGGAAGGTTTGATGTCTAGATCATTTGTGACAGCTGTTAGAAAGATCTTTATTTTCTTGAGCCAAATCTCTTCTGGCTTCACCTCATTGATTCTAGTTCGTAATTTTTGAACAACATGAAAGTCTAATTTCTCTTCCACTTTAGAACCATTTGGATACTTGGAAATAGTAAGATTGTACTTGAGTTTTTTCCACCTCAACTATACATTCTCCATTCTTTTAGCTTGTCTGTAAATTGTTCTGTTTTACTTGATCAACCTTCTGGTTCCATTTGAAGACCCTTCAGTCTGTGTACATGCCTTTTAGGTGTGGCGTTCTTGGATTACAGCACAGTAGAGAAGGACTGCCTCCTGCATCTTCCATCAACACAGATAGAAGTTATATTAGTGTTCTTGGCGGACACAAATTAGTATTGATTTGTATTGCAGTTACTATTAAGTAAAACCCCTTGACAATTTTCTCTGTTACAAAAGTATATCTCTTCTCTACTGTACTTGTGCTGATGAGTATTTTAGTCCAAATTTTGAAGTTTTACAAGTATTTCTATTGTATTTTTTTCTAGTAAATTTGACTCACCATTCTAATATAGCAAATTTTATCACAGTTAAAAATTTATATTTATTTTCCATGTATTATGTGCCAGACACTGTACTAGGTATTTTTACTCATATTATTTTGATTTATCCTTATTTCACCTGAGGAGGAATCCCAATTTTATGACTGAGAAAATATGTTCAGGGATATTAAATAATTTGACTGAGGTTTCTTAGAATATTAGTAACAGAGTTCAGGATTTGACTGTAAGTCTGAGTTCAAAGATCATGATTTTATTTGTTTCTACTAGGTTGTTTCTCTCTCACAACCTAAATTGTTGATGTGTTGAATAAGTCATATAGAATATAGATAACTTGGGTATGTCGTATCCATTGACCACCAGCCTTTAGACAAAAATCCTGAGTCCTTATAGGCCTATCTTATTTTAATGCTGTCTAGCATGTATTTTTTCATCTTGTGAGACATTTTACAGTTTGACTTACTAACATTCAAATACATATATTTTACTTCATTTTCCTTATTAAATAATCAAGGCTTATGGTGAGAAAATAGAGTATGAATAGAGTTGGTTCATGTAAAAATAAAAAGTCCTGAGCAGCCAGTAACTGTCACAAAGCCCATGAATATTTTCTTTGAAGAGGTTCAACAATCTTTAGTTCTTCACCCAGAAAATTTAGATATTCTCTTTCCACATAAAAGGAGGAAATTAGAAATACCAAGAAAATGTCAAGTCACAGTTAATTGCTAAGGCAGGAAACAAAACTCTAAACGTATAACAGGATCATTCAGCAGTTGCCTTTGGGAGCATCACTATATTTTATCATAATATAGTAAAGAATGTTTATAAAGATAACCAATAAGTTATTTATAAATTATTTAATATGTATTCAAGGATCTTTGTGTAAAAACATTTTGAAAGGCTATTTTTTTTTTTTTTTGAAACGGAGTCTCGCTGTGTCGACCCGGCTGGAGTGCAGTGGGGAGATCACGGCTCACTGCAAGCTCCGCCTCCCAGGTTCACGCCATTCTCCTGCCTCAGCCTCCCGAGTAGCTGGGACTACAGGCGCCCGCCGCCACGCCTGGCTAATTTCTAATTTTTTTGTATTTTTAGTAGAGATGGGGTTTCACTGTGTTAGCTAGGATGGTCTAGATCTCGTGATCTGCCCGCCTCGACCTCCCAGAGTGCTGGGATTACAGGTGTGAACCCCCGCGCCTGGCCTGAAAGGCTATTTTAAAGGAAAAAAAGATTTCATATGTAAGAGAAAACTTAGTTATCTGTAGCTTATACTCATAAATTGTACTTATTCAGATCATCTTCTCTCCCCTCACTGAATTCTAATGTGTGAAGTGTGACCATATGCATGTTTGTATATGTGTGTATATGGTATCTATAGATAATCTTAGCAAATTTTTAATGTCTCAGATATTTAGAAATAAGTAAATTTTTAGGTGAGTTTTTATACCATTAGCCTGGGAAGACAACTCTAAGTAGATATATGTTGATCTTCCTAGTACATATTCTTCCCTTGAAAATTTCCTCGTGCCCTATCTCTGAAACATCTCTTGAGGCACTTGGGCATAAGAAACAACTGCTATTGCAAAAATATCCCTGCCTTTGATTACAAACGACTGAACCAGTCATTTGTGACTGGTTCTTGTAAATGAATCCAGAGGCTGGGCTCAGTCAAAGTATATTTCTGTTTACCTTTTTTTTTTTTTTTTTTTGAGACATAGGTATGTGGTCGGAACTGAAAACCAAATAAAGTTAACAGACTGTCAATATTTTTAGTCTATGTGCATTCTGAGAAGTAAGAAAAGGAAGCCATTCTTTAAGTAGAATGCAGCAGATATGAAAAGCAAAGCAAAACCCAGAAAACTTGATTCCACAAAAGGCATAAGTAGTCATCCCAATATTTTATTTTCATCTTTACTTCTCATTTTTATTTTCCACAGAACATTTACGACACAGAAGTGTACCATGTATCCTCCCCTTGAATGTCTACAAGATTGCGTTTTGTATATTTATTTTTATTTATTTATTTATTTTTTCTCTTTTTTTTATTTTTTATTATACTTTAAGTTCTAGGGTACATGTGCATAACGTGCAGGTTTGTTACATATGTATACTTGTGCCATGTTGGTGTGCTGCACCCATCAACTCGTCAGCACCCATCAATTCATCATTTATATCAGGTATAACTCCCAGTGCAATCCCTCCCCCCTCCCCCCTCCCCATGATAGGCCCCAGTGTGTGATGTTCCCCTTCCCGAGTCCAAGTCATCTCATTGTTCAGTTCCCACCTATGAGTGAGAACATGCGGTGTTTGGTTTTCTGTTCTTGTGATAGTTTGCTAAGAATGATGGTTTCCAGCTGCATCCATGTCCCTACAAAGGATGCAAACTCATCCTTTTTTATGGCTGCATAGTATTCCATGGTGTATATGTGCCACATTTTCTTAATCCAGTCTGTCACAGATGGACATTTGGGTTGATTCCAAGTCTTTGCTATTGTGAATAGTGCCGCAATAAACATATGTGTGCATGTGTCTTTATAGCAGCATGATTTATAATCCTTTGGGTATATACCCAGTAGTGGGATGGCTGGGTCATATGATACATCTAGTTCTAGATCCTTCAGGAATTGCCATACTGTTTTCCATAATGGTTGAACTAGTTTACAATCCCACCAACAGTGTAAAAGTGTTCCTATTTCTCCACATCCTCTCCAACACCTGTTGTTTCCTGACTTTTTAATGATTGCCATTCTAACTGGTGTGAGGTGGTATCTCATTGTGGTTTTGATTTGCATTTCTCTGATGGCGAGTGATGATGAGCATTTTTTCATGTGTCTGTTGGCTGTACGGATGTCTTCTTTTGAGAAACGTCTGTTCATATCCTTTGCCCACTTTTTGATGGGGTTGTTTGTTTTTTCTTGTATATTTGTTTGAGTTCTTTGTAGATTCTGGATATTAGCCCTTTGTCAGATGAGTAGATTGCAAAAATTTTCTCCCATTCTGTAGGTTGCCTGTTCACTCTGATGGTAGTTTCTTTTGCTGTGCAGAAGCTCTTTAGTTTAATTAGATCCCATTTGTGTATATTTAAAATATATCCTGCCCGTCACTTAGTTATGCTAGCAGTGAAGTCTGATTCTTGCAGTGAATGGTGTTCCAATAATATTAAATAACATATCTTTTGCTTACTTTTAATTAATAGACAAGTAATGTGTTAAAGTATTAAACAACTCACTTTTGCACAACAGTGAAAAATTCTGAAGTAGAACGTATGTGTGAGTATACATATGTGGGTGATTTCTGTCTTGGGAAAATCTTATGGAAGTAACTCAGCTAGTGCCAGCACTGTGAAAGAAAATACACAGATGCAAAATGCCACAGTATCAAAACCAAAATTTATTATCTTTAATTGCAATAATGAAATTACAGAGAGTTTTTAGACAAACAAATGAATAAAAACCAATCAATTGACATTGAATAGAATCATTGTAAGGGTAAATTTGACAGGAATTGGACTGGAACAAATTAGTAAAATAAAATGTTTGTATGTGTGAAAAAAGAACCAGGTTCATGAATGGGGAATTAATGTGTGAAATTATATTTAATGAACACACTTTGAGTTGCCTATAGGATATCTTGAAATAGGTAAAGACTAGAGTTGAAATATGTGAAGACTACTGGAGTACCCCAAAGACAGAATTACAAAGATGATTACATTCAAAGACATGTATAAATAAATAGTATTCAAGAATCATAATAGAAAACTGTTGAAAGAAAAATATTTTGTGTATAAGGATTGATGACAGAGAGAAAAATACCATGAGTAATTTTCAAGGTGATCAGTTTGAGTTTTTATTTTTACAATGGCTCACAGGTTAAAGAGTAATTCTAGTAATGCAGAAAGATAAATAATTTTGTTTTTACCTGTTAAGTTGCTGCCTTTGGTGAAGTTACTATATAGACAGCTGGGGGAAGAAAGCGTTTGGGAAATATTCTCATGTACTTGATAAATATTTGTATGCAAAGAGTAATTAAAACTCTGTTTGCCCATGTATTCATCAGAATGATACATATAGCAGAGGAAGAAGGCAAACCCTTAAGAGATATCAGAGTTAAAATTTGGGTTAATATTTGACCGATACTGTAATTGATTTTAAAAAAGTAATCAGAGATACAAAAAGGTACATGGAAGAGCAGGGTGCAGAGCCAATGCAGAGTAAGTTTAAAGAAGAAAAGTGTAGTCAATTGCTAAATGTGTCTCCCAGGGAAATAACTGGATTTGGCCAGAAAAAGTATCTCTAGCAAAAAAGATCTTTCTAAAAAAGATCTCTTTTATTATAATGGAGAAGTTGAAAGGTAGATTTCAGTAAAAGAAAGAGTTTAAAACAATGAATAAGTGAAGTATATTGAGTTACTTCATGAAATTACAAATTAAGTTTGATATTAAGTACAATAAAACTCAGGACAACTTAGATTTCTACAAAACTAAGGAATATGTTCTTTAAATGCATTCATTCAGTTTACTGGTCTCTATTTTTCATGTCCCAACCTTTTGTACTTTTATGGTTTTATTAGTATACCCAACTTTAATATAGAATTTTTTGCAGGTACAAAATTGGAAATGTTGGCTTCACCAGAACCTAAGGGCCTTGTTCCCTTCACTAAAGAGTCTTTTGAACTTATAAAACAGCATATTGCTAAAACACATAATGAGGAACATGAAGAAGATTTAAAGCCAAATCCTGACTTGGAAGTTGGCAAAGAGCTTCCATTTATTTATGGAAACCTTTCTCAAGGAATGGTGTCAGAGCCCTTGGAAGACATGGACCCATACTACTACAAGAAAAAAAATGTGAGAACTAATTGAGATTATTTTGATGACATTTTTATTATTTTATTTCCAGACATACAGAAAATGTAATTGAGATAGGATACAAAAAGATAATGAAAAACAGGGCAAGATCTGATTTTAAATTATGCAGAACTACATAAGATATCTCATTTTGGGAGCACACATATTGGAGAGTTTTATCAAAACTGATATCTTACCTGGTTAGGTAGTATATTTTGGATTACTTTACTTCATAATATATGTATTAGTATGCCTTAATGTAAGTGAAATATTTTAAGGGAACATGATGATTGTCCATTTGTGGTTTTCAGTTTTAAAATGCCTGTAAAATGCCTAGAATTTTCTCAACAATTTAAAATGTTCCATATGATGAGCTTACTCAGAAGTTAGAAAAGTAAATACAACCCGTATGTTATTTATCATTTTTATTCATTCATACATGCATACACTTACTCCTTATCTCCAGAATGACTTTAGGCACCTGCTACTATATGTCCAACCCCAGAACAAGCACAAAATGTTAGATATGAAAGTAATCACGTTTAGAAATCAGAGATTGGTGTGTACCAATGAAGCTGAAAGAATCATTAAGGATCCTGCAGAATTTGAATTATAACTTAAAGAACACTTCAAAGTTTTAATATGGGAAAGGGAAGACCCATGTATAGGTAAGAGCAGAGAAGGATTCTGGAAGGAGGCAAAGAAAAAGTGATGCTCTAACTGGAAACTTAGCTGTTGCAAGTTGTGAGATATGGGATGAGATAATGGAGATGTCAACGTGGATTTAATATGGTGATCAAAGGCCTGATGCAATGAATATAATGTTTAAGTAGCGTTAACCCAACAGATTTCTAAATGACTATTGCACGGAAGAGACAGGATTAGAAAGATGAAATAACATAGAGAGAGTAATCCAGGACTGAAGTCAAGAGGAGACAGAGAGAACAAAGCTGAAAGGAAACAGCACGATTTGACTGGCTAAAAATGCCAAGGTTTTCAGTGTAGAGGAATGGGGATGCCACTGATGAAATGAAATAACTAGAAAGAATATCAAATTTGGGGAAGGTGACAATTAGCTTCATAGTGAAAAAATTAATTCGTAGAGCATTCAATGATATTATCAGATGGGTGACAAGGAATTGCACCACATTCTCTGGATGGAAGACAAAGTGATTTTTTTTTTTTAAATAAATTACAATTCTTTGGAATACTTGTCATGGTGGAAGAATATTGACATTTTATGGTAGAAATGTATGTATTAACTTAAAAGACTCCAGTATCTCTGGTAGCCTCCATGGGCATTATGCAGCATTGTTATAATATACAGGCTTAATCTTGAGAGCATTTTAATGAAAGTATAAGTTAAGCCCTCATCTCAATTACCTCTACATTCAGTTTTTGCTATGTTTATGTCATAATAATTGATATGGCACAGTAACCGTAGGGATAGGTGTAATATTGCAGAGTTCTGAGTACCCTGCAGTGTGTACAGATGTGGTTGGCAAAGCGCTAGTTGTGTTATTGAAGACAAAACCAAATATTTTGAAAAATAAACCAAGGCCCAGAGTTACTCTTGGTCTAGTTCCTATGAAACTTCTGGAGCAAGAACTGCACAGATACCTTGGTATAAAAGTGCTGTTATAAATGACAATTTATTTGAGTTATATTAGGTTTATTCTGTTAAAAGTGGCATAAAATAAATACTTTTATAATTAATAAAACAATTTCGGCTCTTAAATTGGGAGATTATTATATCTGAAATTACTCATCACAATCACATATATTACATCTTGTGTGAAGTTTGAGATTGTTCTGGAAAATAGCATGAAAAGCATATTTTAGAAAATCAGATTTACTTTGGCTCTTTTAAGTTTTTATTTTCTGTTTGCATTTAAAATAGAGGAAAGATAGCTATGGTATAGGTCAAAGTGTTCACAGATTGTGTGTTAGAAAAATATTTTATTAAGAAGAATTATATCACAATTTGGTTTCCATTTAGAACATTTATTCATGAAATATTGTTGAAGATATATTTGTACTAAGTAGTCTATTTTTCTGTATATATACAAATATAAATAGAAATAATCACCTCTGCAAAACATATAATACTGTAGCATCTAATAGATTATATTTAATATATAATTTTAGTATACTATAATTTATTATGCTTCAGTGTGTTATATATTATAAATTATAAAATATACTCTTTTAGACTGTAAACTATAAAATATTTCCTATTTGTATTTATTTATACCCCACAATAAAATTTTTCCAAATGGATATATAGTGGATATATATACACACTTTCAATGAGTGCACATATATATATATATCTACACACAAATATAAAAATATACAAACTTGCTCATATGCAGGTATTATATATATATACACACAATAATATGTATTATATATATGCACACACATTATATATGTACACTTGAATATGTATGTACATACTCATGTACATACACAAGCATGTACACATATTTAGATATATGACTCAATTTTAATTTCAGAATATTTCTGATATTTCATTATTTTTTGTTAGAATTTTAATGCTTTAATATCTCAATGTATTAAGTTTACATGTTATAAATTTCTGGTTTAGATATATGTATGTTAATGATATCATGCAAGTTTGGTTTTATTTCATAGACAATTGTTAAGAATTAATGTACTATTTCAATTTAATGAATCTTCTTTGCTATCATAATCCCACATTTGATTTTCTCTGAAATAAAATCTAACTTTTAACATTCATTATGTTCTCAGATACACCGGCTCTGACATTTTTAAATGGATCTTCGTGAGCCATTGGGATATTGTGTTCTTCCTATTCTGTTAGTTCTCTAAGGAGACCAGAGGTTTGGCTTGAGACAAACAACTTTCTTGGGTGTAACAGTAGCAAAAAACCCAAAAAAGCAAAAATGGTAGATAAACAGACAAGCCTCAATACGAATAAAAACATCTAAAATCCTTCCATTTGACTTAGTCTATAAAAATATATAAAAAAAGGAAAGTATAGCTGTTAGAGTCGAAGACTATAATGATGATTGATTGACAATTTGTTGCATAATTGATGAGATTATGGTTCTCAGTTCTAATTTCACTTGATCACTTTTCTTCTTACAGACTTTCATAGTATTAAATAAAAATAGAACAATCTTCAGATTCAATGCAGCTTCCATCTTGTGTACATTGTCTCCTTTCAATTGTATCAGAGGAACAACTATCAAGGTTTTGGCACATCCATATCCTTTTCTGTTGACTTGTTGACTTTAAACTGTGCTGACATTAACTGCAACTATACTGCTATTCAACTATTTCTGCAGTATTTTTCTCTTTTCAATTTATGTCTCATGTTAGGTCATATTGAAATCTAGATTATATTTCATTAAGTGTTCCACATTTGAAAATACATATAAAGTATATTTTCTAATACACACAATAGTAAATATTAACAAATATTAATGCCCATTGTTCAATAAGATTAATATTTTTCAACATTTAAAAAATATTTTAGCTCAATGTATATAAATATATATAATAGAAATATATCTTTTCCAATATTATTTATTAACTATTATTCCTTGACTATAAGCTACCTTTTTCCGACTGTTTATTCTAATTAGTGTCCTGCTTGATTGCATATTCATGTCCCTGACTAGTTTGCCAAAATGGAGACCAGTATTAGAGTATGTTATATAATTATTTTATACATATCATATATAATTATGTATTTTTAATATTTTACATTTTATTTTAATAATATTGAGTTATATAATACCTTATATTTTATATTATAATAAATTTAATATTTATTAATGATTAAGATAATATTTCAGTGCTTCACATCTGTTTTCTTTGCTGCTGCAATCTCATTCCTGATTTGCTTCTAACTCAGGTAACTTTCATTCCTTTTCATTCATTAAGAAAATCCCTTTCTCCCTTTCTGTTCTATTCCTCTCTTTCTGAAGACATACCAGTAGTCTGACTTGCATTAGACTGTAAGGATGGAAAGACCCATTAAATTATCTGGGGGAAAAGGCTTTCTTGAAGTTACCTTTTGAGCTTTAATATTATTCTTAAAACTAGTTGATTTTGGAAGGTGACTATAACAATATCACCATAAAAAAAACTTGAAAAATATATATATATATAAAATAAAATTAGATCTTACACATGCCCTTGATGATTATTAATTATTGTGTAATCCCTATAGGGATCAAATTTGATATTTGATGTTTTTATCATTTACCTACATAATATGTAAAGACTATTACCTGTCAGCTAGGATTTATTGAATTTTTTTATTTTTTTAACTTTTATTTTAAGTTCAGAGGCACAAGTGCAGGTTTGTTACATAGGTAAACTTTTGTCATGGGATTTTGTTATGCAGATTATTCATCACCCAGGTATTAAGCCTAATACTCATTAGTTATTTTTTTCGTAATCGTCTCCCTCCTCCCATCCTCTGCCCTCCAAAAGGCCACATTGTGTTGTTCCCCTCTATGTGTCCATGTGTTCTCACCATTTGGCTCTGACTTTTAAGTGAGAACATGCAGTATTTAGTTTTCCGTTTCTGTGTTTGCTAAGGATAATGACCTCCAGCTCCATCGATGTTCCTGTGAAAGAAAATTCATATGGAACCAAAAAGGAGCCCAAATAGCCACGGCAATCCTAAGCAAAAAGAACAAAGCTGGAGGCATCATGCTACCTGACTTCAAATTATACTACATGGCTACAGTAATAAACAAATTAAAAAGTCAAATGTCATGACAAATGCCATAAGACACAGCCTACCCTATTTAAAGCATTGAGTTAGGGCTCAAGGAGCACTTGCTTTCTTGAATGTTGTCTAATTTATTGGTGGTTGGTTTGTTTTGGCCTACCAAGTAGACCTGGTCTCACCTTCCTGATGACTTATTCTGAAATGCCAGCTAGTTATCATAAGCATAGTATTTCAGAGTTGACAATGTATTATTCTCACCAATAATATTTATATTAAAAAATTTCTTCAGGAATACTTTGCTTGGAATTTACACATTTGAAATACTTGTAAAACTCTTTGCAAGAGGAGTCTGGGCAGGATCTTTTTCCTTCCTTGGTGATCCATGGAACTGGCTTGATTTCAGCGTAACTATGTTTGAGTGAGTATTTCTTTAAATTGAGTCTATTTTAATGTTTTGCTCAGCAAATGTTTTTCATAAAAAATAATTGACTTCTACAAAGATTTCTGCCTGAAGATAGTCTGCAAGGGGTGGATACTTCAAAGTTATAGTCATTGTGAGCTCTCTCAGCTGCCTCTGACCTAGTCCTCAGAAGATGCAATAAAAAAGAAAGGAGTGGGTTATTTTCTGCTATTTGAAACAAGAATGATAAATATTGAATTTGTGCATTTTAAGTGTGCCTTTTAGTGATCAGTGAGCAAATCCCCTGAATACTTAGGAGAAGGTCCTAGCAGATTTGATTCTCAATTCCCAATCTACATTGCATGTAGCTACATTGCTTAAGACCAGTAAATATGCTAGAGATCAGAATAATGTGTCTTAAACACCCACCCCCTCACACACATTTTCTGGAATGTTTCAGACAATTCTAACAATTTCATGTCTCTTTTTTAAATACTTCTAGTTAGTGTATTCTAGCTACAGAAATCATTACTGGCATCAAACTCTTGTTAAAAATAATTTAAAGTGATTTTCTATTTGTAGATTTTGGGTCAATTTTTAAAATAGCATTTATAAAGGTCATAAAGAGTGTCTGCTATATTGTAAGCAATCTAAAATAGTGTGTCATATCACTGTAATTATTACCATCACTACTTTTACTGTTATTACCATTATCTTTGCTGTTTTGCTCTTTCTGTTAGCTAACACTTGCAGAGCCCTTACTATGTGCCAGGTGCTCTTCTATGTACTTCGCATAAGTTAACTCATTAAATCTCTCAAAAAACCCTCTGAATCAGGAAGTATTATTAACCCCACTTTACAGTTGAGGAAACTGAGGCAAGAAAGATTTAAATAATTTGCTCATGTTGCACAGTTAGTTCATGGTAAAGCCTGGTTTCTACACAAGCTGTCTGGCTTCAGAGTCCGTGTCCTTAATCAACACACAGTCTGCCTTACACCTTCATCATCATCACCATCACTATTGTCATCATTATCGCCATCATCATCAATGTCATCAGCATCATCCTCATTCTCATCCTCTCTTAATCTTTATTCTCATGTCACCACCATAATTACCATTATCATAAGTTTAAATACTTAAAATGAATCTTATTCCTTAAAAAACTAGATATTCATTTTTCATTGTAACTATCTTTTCAGTAATTAGATAACAAAAGATTTATGAACATAGTGTAGAATATTTTATGAGAAATTAAGAGTATTCACAGTGTCAAACTTTTGTAAACTCTCATAATATAAGTTTATAGATTAATATCTGGCCACTTTCCACTGTAGCAATCTTTGTCTTCTAATCAATAATAAAACTGTTTGCAATATGGATTCATGTGATCAAGGGAAATGTTTGCATATATGGTTTTAAAAATAAGTTTCAAAAACCATAAAAAGCCAAGAATAAGTAGCATAGATGTAATGTGACTTTTACGTAACTCTAATTTAATTCCACAGGGTTATTATAAGATACTCACCTCTAAACTTCATTCCAATGCTTCAAACTGCAAGAACTTTGAGAATTTTAAAAATTATTCCTTTAAATCAAGGTAAGAAATTGCACTGAATATCCTTTCTTCATTTTGTTTTATATACTGCCATGTATTCACCTGAACTTCCCTGTTGTTGTTCAGAGGAAATATTGAATAATGTTTCCACTCTGAAACCAGTGAGTTATCTGAAATTTACATTTATGTCACTCTGGGAAAGAGGAGAAAAATACATTGACTGTTATTTATTTGGTGTAGGCTCAATTTTTACAAAACCAAAATATAGACATCAATAAAATATATTTTAATTTGTAATTCTTACAAATTAAATTTGAACTTATAAAATTCTTCTTAGACTTCTGAGAGAGATAGTGGTCTAGACAGATGTCTAATCTGCCTCTTTCTTTTCCTCATTTTATCAGGAAACCAGTTGATATGAACAAAGTAATATAAAATAAGATGAATTCGCCTTTGCTTTGAGTGCTTGGATAGGGTGCAATTCACATACCACAAAATTCATCTTCTATCAGTGTGGTTGCAACTTTACCACATTGATGGAAAATGCTGAAGACTTAAGTTACAGCTCCCATTTCTGAAGACGTTCTAACAGAAACACACCAACACCTTCTAGTTTGTTATTGTGAATGAATAAGAACAATTAGATAAGAACAATGCTACCCAGAATGTTTTAGCTGCAATTCTGAAGTGTTATGAAATAGCTGTATCAAGAAAGCAAATAAGGAATGTAATAAAAGCAAAAACAAAGCCTACAGGCAACTTTCATAGACCAGAAAGAAGGCTAAATATATATAGGTTATGTATTTGTAGTTTAGGCAGAACAAATGAGAAAAACAGATTGGAAAGTATGGTGATAATTCATAACCTGTAATATACTCAAACATTGATTTGTACACATTAAGCTGTTGAATTGTGGAGCTCGTGAATTATATCTCAGTAAAGCTGTTTAATAAAAACTATCTGTGGCATGGCATCTTTATCAAATCTAGTGAAGGAATCAATTAGTGAGAGTTAACCTGATGGGAATTTCACAGCTCTAGCTCCCTTACTACTCCCCACATATTTCACATGCATCTTCATCTTAAGACTAGAGGTAAGAATTATTAAATACATCAGATGAATTCAAGTTGTAATAATACAAGAAGAATTCATTCACTAGAGTTGGAAGCCTACAGGCTAGTAGAGACCTCTCACTCTTTTTTTCAAGGGAGAATATACTAGGCACATACCAGCAATAAGGAGTGAATGAAAATATTTTGCAATATAGAAAGAGAAATATATATTTAATAGAAAGCAAGTATCCTCTTTTAAAATAAATGTGCTTAAAAATAGAAGCATACATAATAAATTGTCTTTTTGCAGTCTCTCAACAAATGATGAAATGAGAGAGTAATATGGGCAAATATAACTAACTTTAAGACAGAAGAGTGATAAAAATTATACTACCCTAGATGAATATTCAGTGGTAATAGAAGCCATAAAATAATATTATCAGTGCATCAAACAAGCACGCTTGTATAAAGAAAGACTAGAGGAATTCTGTATTAATACAATAGAACTGAAAAATGGAATGGATTAATGAAGGAGAGAAGACTAAAGTTCTTATGCATAAACAGTGATCCTGAAAACAGACAAGAATGAATATAAAAGACAAATTATTGAAATATATACAATAGGAAAAACTTAAAAAATTTTAACTGGAAAAAGACCCTACAAACGAAAGAGATCAGCTTATACTAGATAAACAATAACTACAATATATACTTAGACATATTGTAAAATGTTATAAATGTAAAGTATTAAAGAATAAAAGCATTATAAAATTCTTCAAGCAAAAAAGCGAGAAACATACATCATGGACAGGTCACCCTTAGACCTCATGTTAATAGTAAACTTAGGTAGGCAGTGGAGTTTCAGAGCTTGGGGGAAAGTGTAGGCAGGGAAGTTGAGACACTAGAATTCTATACTTAGCTGTCATTTGTATGTATAGTCAACAAATGTATGTTCTCAGCTATGCAAGAGTTCTCAAACAATTCTTGTGCATCTTTTCAGAATATCTGCTGAAAAAATAAGTATGAAAATAAAATATTTAGAAATGAGAGTATTTAGTTCTAAAAGTAATTGCAATGAGCTCTGAAACCATTTGACCATATTAACAGAATGCAAATATTATAAATCAGAAGTTAGCACATGGACTTCTGTGGTTCATTCTTGAACTAGAGACATATTTTATTTATGTTTTTAGAAAACTTTGAAATAGATGTTAATATTATAAAAATTTAATGATTTTATGTTGAAATCCAATTTAACTTGGATGAATTGTCAGGATAGGTCCACCTACATTTATGAATGGCAACAACCTGCGTGGATGAAAAACAGCTGCCACTTCAAGTCAGGCAGATTCATCCAAGTCCTCTTAACTCCCTGTTTGTGTGAATCTATGCTTCCTGGGAAGCCCTTGTAAGGATTTGAAATTTATCCTTTCTATAAATCATGATAGATAATATGTGATACAAAATACACAATTCAACAATTATAACTAGATCAAAGGTCATTACTTATATTAGCAAAAACTGAGAAGTAAGTATAGAGAAATGTGAGAAAATAAACACAGTTATTTTCTCGCCTTATATGGTGGGACTGAGTAGACACAGTCTTATAGATGTAGAGATATGCATGTTATTTCAAAATACGAACCTAAATTGGATATAAGTTCTCAAAACATGTATTTTATCTAAAATACTAAAGGAAAAAATAGACATAGTAAATTTATTGACAAAGGAAAATAAACACAGTGAATAATAAGGAGAATATAGAAATCAAAAAAGTAAGGTATATTTCAGTGTAAACCTAATTTATGAAAATAAATGCAATTGGTTTAAATTTTTTTTTATCAAGGCAGAGACTTTAATATGAAGTCAGAAATACAATTAAACTCTATAATAGACTTACACTAAGCAAAACGAAGGTTAAAATTTAAAAGAAGGAGGAAGTTATATCAGAAAATTAAGATCAAAATTGGCATATGGCCCAGAACTTTCTAACAAAATCTAATTAGTATATACTAATGAAAATGATTAGCAAACTTAATTTTATAAAAATGTGATGGTGTCATTTCTTTTCCATCAAACAAAATGTCAGTGCTAAAATTAAAGCTCCACCAAAAACTGGGTATACAATGGAAATTATCTATCTATCTGTATATATTTTATATATATAATCTATATATATATACACACAGACATATATTTTTATTTAAGAATTGCTCTTCTTAAAAACATTTCTGACAAAACAATATGAAAAAAAATTCAGTATAAAGATATACTAAGGACTCATGACCGTTGCCAAATAAGCACACCGTGCAAATACACCTATTTTATAAGTTTGGAATAGTAACTACAGAAATTACATTGAAGTGATTTAATTTTTTCTAATAAACTGCCAAAAATGTTTTGAAATGTTCCAGTTTTAGTGAAGGCTTATAATCTGGTTTATACTTTGGTTCAACATCTCTCGAAAACAATGTGAACATGTGTATCAACGCTAAACCACTGTTGTACGTTTGACACCGAAGTTCTATTATATATCTAGTATAATACTTTGAAAAGATTTGCTTATAGTAAAAAGAATGATACAATTCTAAGTGGCAAAAGGAGGCTATAAACATATTTAATTATGTCAAATTAAAATTGTATGTTTAATCTAGATTATCACATTTCTGTAGTCACAAGAATGACTTTATTTCAACACTGTCATATTTTACTCAAGACATCTAATCATCTGAGGTCATTCAAAAGAGTAGTTTTCAATTCTCACAATAAGATAGAAAGCAGGTATTATTTCCATTTTAAAAAATTATGAAACTAAAGCATACAAACGTTGACTACTTGCATAGTCAACATCACAGAGTTAGTATATTCTTATTAATCATTGTGCTGAGCAGTTATTAGGAAACTAATGCACACAGACTAGCAAATAAGAGAGCAAGTGAAAAAGAAAAGGGAGGGGGGAGGGAAGGATGGAAGAAAGAAAGCAAGTTTATACACAAAAAAATTAATAGTAATTTATTCTATGAGATATGATTGTGTTATTTTTATTTTTTCTACTTTTCTACTTTCAGAAGTCAGCATGTATTATTTATAATTAGAAAAATGAATATCCTTAAATAAAGCCAGTTTTAAGTTTGAATTCTCTATTAGTATTCTGTTATAAATACAGTTTACATAGATCACAGTTGTGTTATTCTCATTCTTGCTTATTGAAATTCTTCATAATTGTATTTAATTAGCTCACAAAATTGAATTATTATAAAGTCAATTAAAGAATAATATAGAATACTACTGTTTCAAGCTGTTTATTTTTTCAAGAACATTTTAATTTTGATTTATAACCTTACACCTTTATTTATGCTTACAAACACTGGAGGTTGGTATGACAAGCAGTAACCAAGAGAGGGAGATTGTTTTTCTTTGTAAAGAGAAACAAGCAAATAATTAATTTTAAATAGTGTTTCTGAATTATTTTGTTAGGTGTTAAAAATTAGCAGTAATACATAAACTTCAACTTTTGATTTATTATTCACTTTATGTATGAGACCCAAATAATTAGAACTACATTATAAGATAAAACCATTGATTTCAACGGAGTATGCAGTTGCTATGGAAGAAGTTTGCCAATAGTGCTTTTCCAAGATATTACATTATTTCAAAAGCAAATGTTTCTCTTTCCAGGTCTGAAGTCCCTTGCAGGGGTCCTGACTCACTGCTTGAAGAAGCTTATTGGTGTCATTATCCTCACTCTGTTTTTTCTGAGTGTATTTTCTCTAATTGGGATGGGGCTCTTCATGGGCAACCTGAAACATAAATGTTTTCGATGGCCCCAAGAGAATGAAAATGAAACCCTGCACAACAAAACTGGAAACCCATATTACATTCGAGGTAAGAATCACCTTGCCATGTATATAAAAAATTGAAACTTTTGTTAAAGGCAAAGCAGTCTTCCCAGAAATGTTGAACACTCAACATTTTGCTAGATTCCCAAAGGCGCTGGCTTGTGTATCAGATGTTAGGTTAAAAAGGAAAGGATATTTGCTCTTTTCTTCACAGTTGCGGAAAGGGATTTTAGCTTCTGCAGAGATCCAAACAGATTTCCAATGTGGTGCTCATAATTACCCACATATACCCATAATGATATAGAATATCATTTCTTGCCCATTTTTCAGAAACAGAAAACTTTTATTATTTGGAAGGAGAAAGATATGCTCTCCTTTGTGGCAACAGGACAGATGCTGGGTAAGTGGTATTAGATTTATTCTATTAAATCATTATCACCTGTTGATAGTACTTAATGAAGGACTGTTGTTTTTACTGTTGCTTCCCATTTGATTGTGTTATCTCATTTCATCATTGAAAAAATACTGAGAAGTTGTCTTAGTCTACTCAGGCTGCATTGATGAAATATCATAGACTGGTTGGTTTAAAAACAAGATAAATTTATTACTCACAGTTGGGGAAACTAAGAAGTCCACATCAAGGTGCTGGGCCAATTTGGTGTCTGGTGAAGGCATGTCCTCTGGCCCATACATGGTGCCTTTTTGCTGTGTCCTCACATGGCAGAAGAGGCCAGAGGTTTCTCTCAGGCCTTTTCTCTTGGTGTATCAATCACATTCAAGAGGACTTCACCCTCATAATCTAATCACCTATCAAAGGCGCCATCTCCTAATTACTTTGGGAGTTAGAATTTCAATATGAATGTTGAGGGGACACAAACATTCAGACCATAGCAGAAGTATGCAATGTGGAATACTATTCATCCAATTTTATAAAAAAAAGCAATAGTCAGACTAATTCAATGATTTCTTCAAGGTCAAGAAGCTAGTAAATGGCAGAGCTGGGAATTACACAAGAATCTTTTATTTTTTATTTTTTATTATGCTTTAAGTTCTAGGGTACATATGCACAACGTGCAGGTTTTTTACATATGTATACATGTGCCATGTTGGTGTGCTGCTCTTATCTTCTGTTTTCAAGAGTGCTCCAGAGCTAGTGAGAATGACCAAGAGAGACAATATAAATCTATCATTTGGAAAGAAGTTTTGGGAGAAAAGAAATATGAAAGATATGCCGATGGAAGCCACGATAGCTCGGGCCGGTTGTCCTGGTGCACAAAGAGGCGAGGCTGCATGTTCGAGGCCAACCTGGGCAACCCTGAAAGCCTCACATCCATTAAAAAAAAAATTAAAAAGATATGCTGATATTTCACTTATTTAATCTCTTATATGTTTTTATGGCTATAATTTACATTAATAAAAACCTCGTTCTTAAAATCAGCATTTCAAAATAATTCTTAAGTGAGATGACAAAACTGTCATGTCTCATTGTCCTATAATTCATAAAGGGGAAATAGGGCACTTCTCAGCAGTGTGTGACTCACGTAATTCCCTCCTGTTGCTTTACTCAGCTGGGATGACTTGGCAGCCATCTGTAAACTCAGCTCTTTCTTATACTCTGGTGCCCAGATTAACAAAAGTCTCATGGGGGAGGAGAACATGAGTTATATGGTTTAGTTACATTCAGGGGATTTTGACATTTTCTCACTTGCTCAACACACACACACACACAATCACACACATACATATATATAGTTTGTTTGTTTGAGACCAAGTCTTGTTCTGTTGCCCAGGCTGCAGTGCTGTGGCTCAATCTCTGCTCATTGTAACCTCTGCCTCCTGGGTTCAAGTGATTCTCGTGCCTCTGCCTTGCTAGTGGCTGGGATTACAGGCATGTGCCACCATGACTGGCTAATTTTTGTGTTTGTAGTAGAGATGGGTTTTTGCCGTGTTGCCCAGGCTAGTCTTGACCTCCTGGACTCAAGCGATCCACCCACCTTGACCTCCCAAAGTGCTGAGATTACAGGTGTGAGCCAATGCACCCTGTGCTCGGCCTCAGCACATATTTTTTTGTCCCGCTCCTGCTGGGCTCCCATTCTATTCTCATATCCAAATGGTGAGCCCATCTCTTTGTATCTGTCCCATCCCATTTCAGCTAATTCCTTTTATGTACATTGCAAGCTCAAATATGACCTGAAATACATTTTGGATATACGTACGTGGTCATGGATATTCAGGATACAATGGTATATTTCAAGGCAAGAAAAGAAAGTCATGCAGTGTTTCACCTGCAGCAGTCATACTTGGCTGCATGGTAAATTATCCCAAAACAACAAGGCAACAGAACTTCGTTTGCTCAGATACTATGGGTCAGCAATTTAGCAAATCCCAGTGCACGAATGATTTTTAAACCTCTCTTTGTTCCATTAAAACTAAAACAAGTAACATGACTAAACCCAAAATAATATGAGAGGAAACTACACAAGGGCGTGGAGAGGGGAAGCATGATTTACTGGGCTACCACTGTAATCATGGAACACAACACTGAAGCTCCTAAGTGGATAGAAATAATGAGGACTCCCTGAAAGGAAATAAAATAAATATTTAATTGGATCTGCCTCCCCATGTGCAAATACTGCTTATAAATTATCGATGCAATAAGTGTTTTCTCACCCTTGAATAATGGGTTCTACAGGCTTTACATGAAGTCATTTGAAAATTATACCCTCAACCATTGCAGTTGTATTTTTATCAGTACTATTTTCCATCAGTTCACTCTGATGTTCAGATATTTCCCTTTTGATATTGGAGTAGTAAAGATATAGTTAATACAAGGCATTTTATTCTTGAAAAATGGTAAGATGATAGATTTAAGTATTCTCACCACAAAAAAAGTATGTGAGGTATGCATGTGTTAATTAGCTCCATTTTGCCATTGCACAATATATACCTATTTCATTTCCATGTTTAGGGCTTCCTTCAGGGTCTCTTGTAAGGCAGGCCTGGTGGTGACAAAATCTCTAAGCATTTGCTTATCTGTAAAGGATTTTATTTCCCCTTCACTGATGAAACTTAGTTTGGCTGGATATGAAATTCTGGGTTTAAAATTCTTTTCTTTAAGAACGTTGAATATTGGCCCCCACTCTCTTCTGGCTTGCAGAGTTTCTGCCGAGAGATCTGCTGTTAGTCTGATGGGCTTCCCTTTGTGGGTAACCTGACCTTTCTCTCTGGCTGCCCTTAAGATTTTTTCCTTCATTTCAACTTTGGTGAATCTGGCAATTATGTGTCTTGGAGTTGCCCTTCTGGAGGAGTATCTTTGTGGCGTTCTCTGTATTTCCTGAATTTGAATGTTGGCCTGCCCTACTAGGTTGGGGAAGTTCTCCTGGATGATATCCTGAAGAGTGTTTTCCAACTTGTTTCCATTCTCCCCCTCACTTTCAGGCACCCCAATCAGACGTAGATTTGGTCTTTTTACATAATCCCATACTTCTTGCAGGCTTTGTTCATTTCTTTTTCTTCTTTTTTCTTTTGGTTTCTCTTCTCGCTTCATTTCATTCATTTGATCCTCAATCGCTGATACTCTTTCTTCCAGTTGATCGAGTCGGTTACTGAAGCTTGTGCATTTGTCACGTATTTCTCGTGTCATGATTTTCATCTCTGTCATGTCGTTTATGACCTTCTCTGCATTAATTAGTCTAGCTGTCAATTCTTCCACTCTTTTTTCAAGATTTTTCGTTTCTTTGCGCTGGGTACGTAATTCCTCCTTTAGCTCTGAGAAGTTTGATGGACTGAAGCCTTCTTCTCTCTTCTCATCAAAGTCATTCTCTGACCAGCTTTGATCCGTTGCTGGCGATGGGCTGCGCTCCTTTGCGGGGGGAGATGCGCTCTTATTTTTTGAATTCCCAGCTTTTCTGCCCTGCTTTTTCCCCATCTTTGTGGTTTTATCTGTCTCTGGTCTTTGATGATGGTGACGCACTGATGGGGTTTTGGTATAGGTGTCCTTCCTGTTTGATAGTTTTCCTTCTGCCAGTCAGAACCCTCAGCTATAGGTCTGTTGGAGATTGCTTGAGGTCCACTCCAGACCCTGTTTGCCTGGGTATCAGCAGCAGAGGTTGCAGAAGATAGAATATTGCTGAACAGCGAGTGTACCTGTCTGATTCTTACTTTGGAAGCTTCCTCTCAGGGGTGTACTCCACCCTGTGAGGTGTGGGGTGTCAGACTGCCCCTAGTGGGGGATGTCTCCCAGTTAGGCTACTCAGGGGTCAGGGACCCACTTGAGCAGGCAGTCTGTCCCTTCTCAGATCTCAACCTCCGTGTTGGGAGATCCGCTGCTCTCTTCAAAGTTGTCAGAGTCGTACGCGCCTGCACAAGTCTCTGCTGCTTCCCCTGTTATTTTTTTAGCTGAGCCGTCCCCAGAGGCGGAGTCTACAGAGACAGGCAGGTTTCCTTGAGCTGCTGTGAGCTCCACCCAGTTGGAGCTTCCCAGCGGCTTTGTTTACCTACTTAAGCCTCAGCAATGGCGGGCGCCCCTCCCCCAGCCTCGCTGCTGCCCTGCGGTTAGATCGCCGCAGACTGCTGTGTTAGCAAGGAGGGAGGCTCCGGGGGCGTGGGACCCTCCCGGCCAGGCGTGGGGTATATTCTCCTGGTGTGCCCGTTATCCTATAGCGCAGTATTGGGGTGGGAGTTACCCGATTTTCCAGGTGTTGTGTGTCTCAGTTCCCCTGGTTAGGAAAAGGGATTCCCTTCCCCCTTGCGCTTCCCAGGTGAGGCGATGCCTCGCCCTGGTTCAGCTCTCGCTGGTCGGGCCGCAACAGCTGACCCGCACCGATTGTCCGGCACTCACAAGTGAGATGACCCCAGTACCTCAGTTCAAAATGCAGAAATCACCGGTCTTCTGTGTCCTTCGCGCTGGGAGTTGGAGACTGCAGCTGTTCCTATTCGGCCATCTTGCTCCGCCCTATATACCTATTTCAAAACAGCATGTTGTACTTCACAAATATGTACAGTTTCTCTTTGTCAATGAAAAAATAAAGAAATAGAAAAAAATGGTTTGGCAAAAATCACTTTTGAGGCCCCTTTTTATTTTTGCTTAATTAACACCGTTCACTCTATCAACTTAAAATCTGACTCGTGTGTGACTTTTTAGCAGGCAATTGTTTGGGAGAAGACATTACTCTCCCTGTGGAAAAGTGAGTTCTCTATTACTCAGGACAGATATTCTGTAGTTATGATTTGGCCATAATGTCACCTAACAGTAACCAGGTTTTTTTCTTTGTCTTCTTTAGTCAGTGTCCTGAAGGATATGTGTGTGTAAAAGCTGGCATAAATCCTGATCAAGGCTTCACAAATTTTGACAGTTTTGGCTGGGCCTTATTTGCCCTATTTCGGTTAATGGCTCAGGATTACCCTGAAGTACTTTATCACCAGGTAAGAACAGAAAGAATCTGTACTGTACTTAGGAATGGCACCATGCCCTCACTTCTAAGATAATGGTCAAATGTAATATAGTTTTTTAAATTTTTACATGCAGAAGAATTGGAAGACAAAAGAAAAGAGAACTAGAATTACTGAATGTCAAATTATAAGCTGGCCACAATGCCACGTGTATTATATCTTATTTAATCTTTGAAACAATTCTACAAAGTCAGAGAGAGAGAAGAGGGAAGAGAGAGACTGTATGTGTTTGTTTGTGTGTATGCTTTTTATATGAAGACACTAAGATTTGGAGAGATCGAGTAGCCTCCCAAATTTTATAGCAGTTGAACCTCCCAGATCTCAGATCATGGTCTTATTTCAAAGCCTATGATATTATGCATTTGATAATCACTAAATAAAGTACATTTCTAGGTATTAATTCTTTAGTTAAAACATTTTGAATTTATGACATTACCATGTTTTAAGCAATTATTTATTGAATACATACAGTGTCCTATTTCTTTTTGTTCTTCTATTTCCTCTTATCCAGTTCAATATTCAATCATGTTCCAGTTACAATAACAGAAGGCTTATTGTAATGAGAATTGAAATTCAAATTCTGAGAGTCTGTGTTCATAACTAATTATGTATGTGTCATAGTTTCTCAGGTATGATACTCATTAAAATGGGGATGCAGTTTTTTCTTTGAAGAGAAGTTCTATCATAGTAGAAAATAGTGTTATTTTCAAAGCAGCATTACTCTAACTTCTGAAGTTATTTATAGTTGAAGGAGAACATTCTTTATTTTTAAACAAACATTAATACACATCCGGTCCATGCTTATTTTGGTTGGCTTGATAAATTTTGGACAATATATGTGTATATATGGGTCATCAATGATGATAGGCTAAAGTAATATATTTGGGGCACAGAGTTTCATAATATATTGTTAAATGGAAATCAAGTAGACCAAACATACATGCAGCATAATTGTATTTTTGGTAAAAATAAAGAAAATATTGCAAGTGACATTTTTACACAAACTATATTTTTCTAATTTTGTTAGACTAGTACCTCCATTGGTATTTCCAGTCTCTTTGATAAGATTCAGTGTTTTCTCCAAAACACTAGGAGGTTCTTATTTCTAAAATAATTTTATCATGTTATTCTTCTTCTAAAAAATCCATCAGTGTTTTTCAAATTCCCATAGGCCAAAGTTCCAACTCTATATGCATGATATATAGTGCCCTTCAAGGTCTCATCTGCCTACATCTCCTGATTTATTTCTTAACATACTCTAATATATACTCTCTGTTTAATTATTTAAAAGGTTTGCTGCTTCCTAAATGAGCTTTTCTCGAAATGTCATATTTCCATGTATGTTATACCCTCTCCCTAAATTTAAGTTTCCTCCTATCTGCCTTCAGTTTCATGCTTCAAATTTATGCTGTGAAACCATGATTTCTTCTTTGAGCTTTTCCCCAAGCCCAGTGTAGGAGTAAGGCACATCCTACATGGAATGCCACAGGCCACTGTACTTTCCTCAGATTGTGGCGTTTTAGTTGCTTGTCCAGCTATTTTCCCACTTAGAGACGAACTGCCTGAGAAACTACCTGCTAACTTTTTATCTATCTGAGAAAAAAAATAAGAATTTTTGTCTTATTTTAATTTTTGTTGCTTTCTCAGCATCTACACATAGAATGCTTAATGGAACTTTAATAAAAATATAAGTGAATTTGTATGGGCTATATCACTGTATATGCTATGATAATACACGTTTTGCTCTTCACTTATTACCCCCAAAATGTATGAATTAAGTTTCCCATTAGCATTTGTTTTAAGATAGTTCTTTCCCTCTACCGAAGAAATAGGGAACCAGTCTGGAAGTGTCCTGCTCTTAGGGCCCTCAGGATCTTCATTATTGTACTGCAAGTTTTTGTTTGTATTTATACTTTAAGTTCTGGGATACGTGTGCAGAATGTGCAGATTTGTTACATAGATAAACATGTGCCATAGTGGTTTGCTGCACCCCATCAACCTGTCATCTATATTAGGTATTTCTCCTAATGCTATACCTCCCCTTCCCCCCACCCCCCCAACAGGCCTCCCAGTGTGTGATGTTCCCCTCCCTGTGTCCATATGTTCTCATTGTTCAACTCCCACTTACAAGTGAGAATATGTGGTGTTTGGTTTTCTGTTCCTGTGTTAGTTTGCTGAGAATGATGGTTTCCAGCTTTATCCATGTGCCTGCAAAGGACATGAACTCATTCTTTTTTATGGCTGCCTAGTATTCCATGATGTATATGTGCCACATTTTCTTTATCCAGTTTAACATTGATGGACATTGGGTTGGTTCCAAGTCTTTGCTATTGTGAGTAGTGTACTCCAAGCTTTTACTGACTAATGTAGATGGAGTTTGTTTTGATTTTGTCTAGATTTGTACCCTGAACATTGCCTTAAATTGAACTAATTATGAATAGGGAAATTTAGCAATTCTTCCCAAAGAGTATAGTGTATGTTTTGGAGATTATTGTTTTCCATTAATTCAAAATAGATTTATTTTATCCAAGTATTCTGGTATGCTGTGGGTACAGAAATGAACAAAACAGTATCAACCCTCAGGGAACAAAATTATGTTTATAGTATAGCTAATATTTATTGGGAACTCGGGATGTGCTAAGATCTTTGTGTATAATGTTTCATTTTATATTCATAAAAAGCATTGAAATAGAGGTCATAGTTAGCCTCTATTTCAAACTAACATGTAATAAAACTAGAAATTATATACTGTTTTATGCTAATAACAGCATATGCTTTTATGCTCCACTAGAATTATATAGTGGAGAGAGCAAAAGTTCTGAATTCAGGCATTCCCTCATAGACTGTGAGATCTTGGTAGCTTTTTCCCTATCTAGTTTCCATTTGTCTTCTGTATATTGAAAGCAATATTGAATAAGATAATAAACATAAAGTATAGTTGTCCTTCAGTATCCATGGAGGATCAGTTACAGGACCTCTGGTGGATACCAAAATCCATGAATTCTCAAGTTCCTTAATGTAAAATGGCATAGAATTTGCATATAACCTACATACTTCCTGTATAAATTATCTCCTGTATAAGTTAAATGAGATTACTCATAATACCTAGTACAATGTAAACGCTATGTAAATACAGTCATGTGTTACTTAATGACAGGGATACATTCTGAAAAATGTGTCATTAGGTGATTTCATCATTGTCTGAACATCATAGAGTGTACGTCCACAAACTTGGATGATGTAGCCTACCATACACCTAGGCTATATAGCGTATGTAGCCTATTGATCCTAGGCGGCAAACTTGCACACCATGTAACTATACTAAATACTGTAGGCAATTGGAACACTATGCTAAGTATTTGTATAGGTAGGCATATAAAAGATACAGTAAAAACATAGTATAAAAAAACAAAAAAATTGATATACCTATATAGAACAGCTCCATTAGAATCTTTCGAGATCACTGTTGTATATGCTGCTGGTCATTGACCTAAATGTTTTGACATGGTATGAGACTGTATAGTTGTTACACTGTATTGTTTATAATGACAAGATAAAAAGTCTATATGTTCAATATAGATGAAATTTTAATATGTATAGTTTGGACCCATGGTTGGTTGAATCCACAGAAATGGAACCCATGAATACTTGGAACCAACTCTATTTACTGATGTGCATGGCCTGAAGGGTACTTTTTTGTTTTGAGAGATGGTGTCACTCTGTCACCCAGGCTGGAGTTCAGTGGTGTGATCATGGCTCACAGCAGCCTCAACCACCCTGGGCTCAGGCAATCCTCCCACCTTAGCCTCCTGAGTAACTGGGACTACAGGCAAATACCATCACATCCAACTAATTTTTTTGTATTTTTAGTAGAGATGGGGTTTGCAGTGTACTTTACAATACCTGCTCCTGACTGCAGAATGCACTACAGTAAATAACAGTTACTTCAGTGACAAAATATTTAACCAGTCCTAAATAGTTTACTCACTGTGATAATAGGGCTTATTAAAAATACTTTTAAAGACAAATATACACTAGGTCAAGAAATTATTTATCATTGAATGTTTGAACTTTCTATTAATCTGTAAACATTCTTGACTGTTATATCCACACAATATTTTCTGTAGATAATACTTTTCTGTTAATTTAATTTCTCATTTGTTTTCTTAAATTTTGTTCATGTACTTTTGATCAATGAGGTTAAATCATTGGTTAATATTTTATATTTGTAATGCTCTACTTATAATTTTTAAAATATTTTAATTTTCTGATCTGTCTTAGGCAGTTATTATGAAATAAAAAGCTAGTGCTGTGTTTGGCAATCTAAAATGTTGTAATTTGCTATCCATAAATGTCACCCACTGCGCTGCCTTCATGTAAATGGGTAATTTGACTTCCCCTTGTAGCTTGTCTAAAGATTCTTCACCAAAGTAGATACACTGACAGGCAAAGAAATAATCTGCTCTCCATTCCTTGTAAAGACTAATTTTTTACTTTGCTGTGATTTTTCCATAAAGTAATAATAGGAAAAAACAATCTCCAAACATTCTCTGACTTCGTTAAGCTTCATATATTTAAAGATTCTTCTGCAAAGAAAATAACTTTCTATGTTGAGGCTATCCAGTTTCTATATCGAGAGATGACAATTATTTCAAATGTATTTTCTCTATCAATGAACACATAAAAACCAAATACTTACCCTGAGTTAATTAAATTACTAATTTTCCCTTGGTTTTACAGCATATATTTTATATCTCACATGCCTGCCTCAAGTTCAAAAGATTTTCATTTATTTCTTCAGGTGGAGCCAGTGCTTAAGCAGTCTTATGATTGCATTCCATTTATGGCTACATTATTTTCCTAACAAAATTTTGCCTTTTATTTTAAAATAGGAGAATCACGGAAGATAAATAACATTTTACTCTTTTGCCTTACTTTCTACCTTCCTTAGATACTTTATGCGTCTGGGAAAGTCTACATGATATTTTTTGTTGTGGTAAGTTTTTGGTTTTCCTTTTATATGGCAAGTTTGTTCTTAGGCATACTTGCCACGGCCTATGAAGAAGAAAAACAGAGAGTTGGTAAAACATCTAAGAAGATTGAACCAAAATTTCAACAGACTGGAAAAGAACTTCAAGAAGGAAATGAAACAGATGAGGTATATATATATGTGTGTGTATATATATATATATATTTTTTTTTATCTTGAAACAACAACCATTTATTTGCTCATGATTCTATGGCTTAGGCTCAGTTGAGACAGTTCATCGCTGGTCTCATGGTGGTCACAGATTGCAAAAAACAGCAGGGGAGCAAGCACCAATGCCAAGTGCTTTAAGGCTCTGCTTGTGTCACGTTTGTTATTGTCCAGTGGGTAAAGCAAGTAACATGGCCAAGGTTAGAGTTAAGGTGGAAAGGGATTTCCTAAGGGTATAAATAAAAAGAAGGAAATCTGTGGCTATTTTTGCAAATAATCTACCACACTTATGATTTTTTAAAAATATTTATTTATTTATTTATTTATTTATTTATTTATTTATTTTGAGACAGAGTCTCACTCTGTTGCCCAGGCTGGAGTGCAGTGGTGTGATCTCAGCTCACTGCAAGCTCTGCCTCCTGGGTTCATACTGTGATATTTTTTTGTTTGGGTTTTAGTTCTTTTTCTTAGTGATGGTGGTGGTCTTTATTTTTCTATGCAGTTTTAAATTTTTAAATTTTTTATAATTTCAACATTTTTTGGAATTTTAAATAGTTGCTTTATTAGAGCATCTTTTTATTATTATTATACTTTAAGTTCTGGGATATATGTCTAGAACGTGCAGGTTTGTTACACAGGTATACGTGTGCCATGGTGGTTTGCCACACCCATCAACCTGTCATCTGTGTTAGATATTTCTCCTAACGCTGTCGCTCCCCTTTCCCCCACTCCCCGACAGGTGCCGATGTGTGATTTTTCCCCTCCCTGTGCCCATGTGCTCTCATTGTTCAACTTCCACTTATGAGTGAGAACATGCAGTGTTTGGTCTTCTGTTCCTGTGTTAGTTTGTTGAGAATGATGGTTTCCAGCTTCATCCATGTCCCTGCAAAGACATGAACTCATTCTTTTTTATGGCTGCATAGTATTTCATGGTGTATATGTGCCACATTTTCTTTATCCAGTCTAACAATACTGTCAAACGACATCCAGCAGCACATTAAAAAGCTTATCCACCACAATCAAGTTGGCTTCATTTCTGGGATGCAAGGCTGGTTCAAACTAAGTAAATCAATAAATGTAATCCATCACATAAATAGAACCAATGACAAAAACCACATGATTGTCTCAATAAATGCAGAAAAGGCCTTCGAGAAAATTCAACACCCCTTCATGCTAAAAACACTCAATAAACTAGGTATTTATGAAACATATCTCAAAATTTCAACTTTTAGATTCAGGGGCTACATGTGGAGGTTTGTTATGTGGGTATATTGCGTGACAGTGAGGCTTAGGGTACAAATGATCCCATTACCCAGGTAGTGTTTGGTACCCAACAACAAGCAGTTTTTCAGCCCTTCCTTGCCCTCCCCCTTCTCTTCCCCCTCTAATAGTCCCCAGGGTCTGTTGTTCCCATTATTAGGTCCATGTGTGTCCAGTGCTGAGCCTCCCCATTTAGTAAGTGAGAACATGTAGTATTTAGTTTTCTGTTCGTGTGTTAATTCACTTAGGATAATGGCCTCCAGCTGCATCCATGTTGCTGCAAATGACATGGTTTCTTTCTTTCTTTTCTTTTTTTTTATGCTTATTAAAATCACAGTGCTAGAGGTGTCTTTTTAAGGTCTTGGAGTACATTGACTTCTAATAGATGTTTATATCTGTGCGTAATCAGAAGATCAAAAAAATTTCAATAAGAGAGCTTGCTTTTGCTACAACTTTGAAAAATATCTGATGTTAACGCAAAAGTGACAGAATCTTCCATAATTTAGAAATTAGAAAGTACTAAAAGGATGGATAAAATTACAGTACTGAAGTTGTAGACAGCAATAAAATTAATTTTTTGGCTTTCTAGTTCTTCCCAGAGGAAATGCACTATGTATCATAGTACAGGGAATTATTTTATTCCTGAAATAATTAAATCCAGATTAATAAAACCTAACAATGTTTTACTGTAATTTTCAACTACCTTAGTGTTGTGCTTTAATATTTTTTTCAGATTATTTAGCCTCATAGCAAAAACTTTGGTCTGTTAATTTGAAAGTATTGACAGAAGTAGCATTAAGGAAGTTTTGGAAAATTGTCTTTAAAAATCTAAACTGTGCATAAGTGTGCTTAAAGAAGGGACCAGATGGAAGAAAGCAACCAGAAGTAGCTTTCTAATATTCTGCAGAACCTGGCAATCTCACGTCTCTTCCTTGAACTACCTTTCTGGTAAATGGGAAAAAGCTCTACATTGAGCCAGAGAACAAAAAATGGAGAGGAGCCGTACCCAGAACCCTCTCATAAAGAGCATAAAAAGACAAGGGGGAAAAGTAAAGGGCCGAGATACACTCTCCCACGAAGTGAAACATGTAGTAAAGTACATTAATACCAAACATCCCTACTAAGTCAAAGAGGGAAATGTTAACTCCCCTGTATATAACCCTTTTATTAAGTCATCACCAGTCAAGAAACTTTAGAAAGCTATTGTACCAAAAAGTGGGATCTGAACAACATGATGTAAGATCATACTGAATGACTCGATAGCTACTTTTGTCCATAGCATGCATACCATTGAACAAGAAGCAATTGTGGGCTGTGTGAAGAAAACATGTATAAAAACGGCTATTGAGTATTCCCATTATATATGAGTAAGCCACAGAAAAACAAATTTCAAAAACTTTCTGTTTCTAAGAAATGAGTCCGGGGTCCTTCAGATTGAGTGATTAGAGTTTGAATGATATGTTGAATGTGTAATTTGTTCTAAAGAGGTATTTCACAATCTTAAGGGCTTATGGCTGCACTCAATTGTATCCAAGAATGTAACAATACTTCTCTGATCCTAGATGAAATGTTTTATTAACTCTGCTTATGAAGAACTTGGATATTTCCCACTTTTACAATATTTCCACTCATTTTTCTGCTCTGGATCACATTTTCTGATTTTTTTAAAATTTTTAATCATAACCCATTTCTTTCTTTCTTTCTTTTTTTTGAGACGGAGTCTTGCTATGTCGCCCAGGCTGGAGTGCAGTGGCCGGATCTTAGCTCACTGCAAGCTCCGCCTCCCGGGTTTATGCCATTCTCCTGCCTCAGCCTCCCGAGTAGCTGGGATTACAGGCGCCCGCCACCTCGCCTGGCTAGTTTTTTGTATTTTTTAGTAGAGACGGGGTTTTCACTGTCTTAGCCAGGATGGTCTGGATCTCCTGACCTCGTGATCCACCCATCTCAGCCTCCCAAAGTGCTGGGATTACAGGCTTGAGCCACCGCGCCCGGCCATAACCCATTTCTTTTCCTGGAAGATTCCTAGAACATTTCATCAAGCAGAATTTTCTGGGAAGTAAAAGTATACACTATTTGTGCAAGAATTTTCCCCTTTTATTTATAAATACAAAAACCGGAAAAAATAATGTAAAATGGAACAAATTGAGGGCTCTACAGATCATCTGATCTGCTTGCAAACCAGTGAGATGTCAATTCCAATGCTGGAATTGCTGGGATATTGCTCAGGTGCTTCATATTCTCACATTATAGGAAAGCTGTTGGTCATATGGGCCAAAAGCACAGCTCTGCAGTCAGATAAATGTGGATTTCAGCCCAATTTAGCTACTTAATAGATGAATGATGTTTGCCAAGTTTGTTAGCTTTTCTAAACTTCAGCTTTTTTTATCTGTAAAATGTACATAAAGTACCTGTCTTATGAGCTGTAGTGAGGTCCAAATGAAATAAATGCATGTAAGGCACTAAGCATTGCTTACACTATACTAAGCAACTGAAAAACGTTATGAAGAGTATTAATAAAATTATTATGAAATGTCAATATTATGGATCATGTTGAAGAGAGCTTTTACACAAACTATTGCACTCAGCAATCTATATTAAGAACACTTGATTTTTATGGAAAAAATCAGATTGAATAAACTCACATTTTAGAAGTGAATTATCTCATAACAATATAATAACATTAATATCATGCAACATTTATTGCTTATTTACTATGTTTCAGACTCAATGCTAAATTTTTACATACATTGTTGCCTTTCTACTGTGACAACCCTTTGAGATATTAAAATTGTCTCAATATTTCACATTAGAAAATTGAGGTTCAGTCTCCAAAGTGGGAAATGTAGAACTAGCCATAATATTATACAAGATATTAAAATGTTTATATTATTACACTATAAAATTTAATTCATGGTAATAAAGTTAATAAATAATCAGTCACTAATTATAGAGAGCACAAGAAGGCAAACGCAAGAAGGCATGGCAGTTCCAACAGAGAAACACCCAGCAACATAAAATTCTTGTCTTTGACTCTATTTAGGTATAATTAAAAGAATAATAAAAGTGACGATAGCAGTCACATAAAATGTTTATTGAGGGTCAAATATGCATCAGACATATGATAAGTACCATCATGAATTCTTGAGTTTAATCCTCATTGAGGTGTTACAGCTGCAGAGATTGATCTATACTCACTGATATTTGATTTCACAACAGTGAGGAATAGAATCCATCATTTACCACTTCACTTCCTCATTCCGGAGGCTCAGTGCTGAAACAGTAGCATTCCTTGCAGGTGAAACTTTCTTATGAATTGTCAACTACTGGCAAAATCTCAGAAAGATAATCATGTATATAAAATTGTAGAAATAGAAATATTTTTAAAAAATATTTGCCACATTTAAAATGATAGTCATAATTCATCTAACTAAAACATGATTGACAATTGTACAAAGCACTGGATATAAAAAGTTTTAATAAACACAAATAGAGTGTCTATCTTCATGAAGCTAATGGTCTAATGGATAGATAGACTATCAAATTATCATAAACACTAAATTGTATCTCAAGGACAATAAATTACGTGTTTCTTGCTGTTATGGAATAGAAAACACAAAATACCAGATACAATATATTCTTCCCAAAATTTGAGTTAAGTCTAATAAGCGTCTTGATCCAATTGCTTTTTTTTCCCCCAGAGACTATAAGAGAGAGAGGAGTACATTAAATTACACTGAAATGATACAATCTACCTAATACAGAGTGTGAAAAAGTCTAAAGTATAAGCAACCCAGAATCTTTACAAAATAAATCATGTTGGAAAAAATACATTAAATTACAAGATAATTGATAAAACTGCCAAGTATATAAAATGTTTGGACCTTGTTTGTATTTTGATTAGAACAAATCAACTGTAATGATGTTTTTGAGTAATGAATTGGGTATAATATGAGTATTGGTTAATATTAAGGAATTACTAATTTTACTAATCATGATAATGGTGTTGTTTTTAAATTTTAAATATTTTATCTGAAAAGTGTATTATCTCTGAAATTTCATTTAAAATAAATATTTCAGAAAATAAATAGAATGAAGAATAAATGAAAAAGGAAGAATAGAACATTAGTAATTGTTGAGGCTGGATATTGGTTACTCGGTGGTTCGCTCTGTTATTCTCTTCTTTAATAAATTAAAGGAAACTGGGGCAAGTGGAATAAACCAGAGAGACATGGGTCCTTTGAAGGCCTTTTATAAAGGATTCTCTGAGTCAGAGAAGGTTTCTATGAGAAACTGACACTTGAACTGAGATGTGAAGAATGTGTCCAGGCTAAATAGATGGAGTGGGCAGGGTGAGTCAGAGAATTAAAAAGGCCAGCATGGCTACAGGAAAGAGTAACCCTGAGTTCATGACAAACTTGTCAGATATTCAGGTAAATGCGAGACATGTGACTAAGTTCTTCCTTATTACTACTTCCGCTCCAAAAAATACTTAAACTAGTTTTGAGAAAAAGAATCCTAGCCACCTTTTCCAGTTTAATTTTAATATTGGATTGTCAAAAGTTCAGGCATATGCCCTTATTAGCTCTTAAATATCCCATAGAGGAAGGGTGTTGAGTAACAGTCCTCTCAATTTTCATTGTAAAATAGCTATGTCCTTAGTATTTGGCCAATGTGTGTGCATTTATTCAATATTTGTAAGAAGCTCAATCAAGGTAAATATTTTACTAGGCGGACATGTGGTTTATTCATTTCATATTCTAAAATCTATTCATAGTTGAAGCCAAATTAGTAGATAATTGAGCACTGACTATATCAGCAACAGTATTATTACCACGTACTTTATTCCCCATTCCCCACCCTGGACAATTATCTTTACTGAATTACTTCTTAATGCAATTCCAACAAACATTGTCCCTATCTGAAACAGCTCTATGAAGAGTAATTAATTCCTCTCCATTAAGGATATAATCAAGGATATCATTCACTATGTCTCACAGTATCGTCTTTAGGAGATACACATATAAGAAATCCCTGCCAGATCTTAATAACAAAAAATTACTTCTATTGGTTTTTAATGTCATGAAAATTTGAAATTGCATAAATTATAACTTACATTTTATGTAAGCTTATAGTTCAGCTAAAAATAGTTTCTAGAATAAGCATAGTTTAAACAACAACAACAAAAATCTAACCCTTACATTCTGAACTTTTTTGAGAAGGAGTCTCACTCTGTCACCAGGCTGGAGTACAGTGGTGCGATCTGGTCTCACTGCAACCTCCGCCTCCCGGGTTCACGCGACTCTCCTGCCTCAACCTCCCAAGGAGCTGGGACTATAGGCATGCCCTACCATGCCCAGCTAATTTTTGTATTTTTGGTAGAGACAGAGTTTCACCATGTTGGCCAGAATGGCCTCAATCTCCTGACCTCATGATCCGCCCGCCTTGGCCTCCGAAAGTGCTGGGATTACAGGCGTAAGCCACCACACCTATCCACATCTTGAACTTTTAGATTACTTTTTTAAAAATTTCTTTTTTTTTCTCAACTTTTATTTTAGATTCGGGGGTACATGTGCACATGTTACATGGGCAAATTTCATGTCACCGAGGTTTGGTGTAGGAATGATCCTGTAGGAATGATCCCATCACCCAGGTAGTGAGCATAGTGCCTGGTAGGTAGTTCTTCAACTCTTGCCCACCCGCAAGCCTTGCCCCTCTAGTAGTCCCCAGTGCCTAATGTCTATTGTTCCCATCTTAATGTCCATGTGCACACAAAGTTTAGCTGTCACTTACAAATGAGAACATACGGTATTTGGTTTTCTGTTCCTGCCTTAACTGGCTTAGGATAATGGCCTCCAGCTGCATCCATGTTCATCAAGCTGCAAAGGACATTGATTTTGTTCTTCTTTTAGAGTGGTATAGTATTCCAGGGTACTACATTTTCTTTCTTTAGTCTACTGTTGATGGGCATCTAGATTGATCCCATGTCCTTGCGGTTGTGAATAGTGCTGTGATGAACATAAACATGAATGTGTCTTTTTGATAGAATGATTTGTATTCCTTTGGGTATATACTCAGTATTGGGACTGCTGGCTTTAATGTTAACTCTGTTTTAAGTTATTTAAGAAATCTCCAAACTGCTTTCCACAGTGACTGAACTTACATTCCCACCAGCAGTGTACAAGCATTCCAATTTCTCCACAACCTCACCAACATCTGTTTTCTTTGTTTGTTTGTTTGTTTTGGTCCTTTTAGCAATAGCCCTTCTGACTAGTGGGAAACAATTTCTCATTGTGGTTTTGACTTTTGTTTCTCTAATGATTACTGAGGTTGAGCATTTTATCATATATTTGTTGACCACAGTATACCTTCTTTTGGGAAGTGTCTGTTCATGCACTTTACCTACTGGGGAAAAAAAAAAAAGAGGAACTGGAACTTAGACCTGCAGAGTCTGTCATCGGTCTGAGGAAACCTAGTATGCAGTATGATTGGCTTTATCCTCCTCTAGCTGTAGTATTTGTGAAATTGCAGGAGGCTTGACTGATAGTGGAATAATGTAATGATTTTCATGGTATCTATTATACCATTGAAGATATACCACAGCAGAACTTGCCAGCCAGAATGTTGGGTTGGGTATTGGCAAGCCTCAACCATTAACTCCCTCAGTGGTGGGGCAGTGGCAGCCCTGTGTCAATTAACTCTATTCAAGAGCAGTCTTTACCTATTTACCCCAAGTTAACAAATACACAGATAGTGTCATCCTTTGCATGTGTCAAATGTAAAAACAGTTGGGGATCACTATAGTGTAATATCATCCATCCATTGTCTAGTTCTTAACATTTAAATTCAAATACCGTTTTACATCTGATCACTGGAAACACCTATGGTCACACTCCTCAGAGTTATGAATGCATAGAACTTGTAATATCTACAACAAAGTCTGGGAGTTTTAACTATCTTACCAATGCAAGATCAGTAAAGCAGAAGATCTCTTAAAACCATTATTCAAGAGACATGATAAACAGAAATAAGTAATTCTCTTACAGAATTGTGCCTGTCCTACTCATTTAATATCATACACGGTCTATCTAAGATAACCCTTATAAATCCATTCCATTGCTTTTTATTCTTCAAGACTTATTATCACAATGCCAAACAATTTTTTATTTTATCAAGATGATTTACAAAGTTATAAAGCTAACATTATCCTAACAAAATTTAAGATGTTAGAAAAATACTCTGTTATTACTTAGTAGTATGTTTTCTGATTGGATATTTTGCAATAATCCTAAACTATATATTGGATTATTTGTCAAATATGGATCATACCACAACCATTTCATGGTCTTTGCTCCTTTAATATTTGATCTCAGACCTCACAATATAAAATTTTATTTAATTTTAAGAACTCCTAAATCAGTTTAATAACTGCCTAAAGATTGGCAAGTGATGGAACCCAAAAATTCTGGAAACTCTTAGTGGGAATGTAAGTTAGTACAGCCACTATGGGAACAGTATGGAGGTTCCTCAAAAAACTAAAAATAGAGCTACCATCATTCAGGGATCCCACTGCAGGGTATGTACTCAAAAGAAACAAAGTCAGCATATTGAAGAAATATCTGTACTTCCATGTTTGTCACAGTATTATTCACAATAGCCAAGATATGAATAAACTTAAGTGTCTGTCAATGGATACCTGAATAAAGAAAATGTAGTATATACATAGTGGAATATTATTCAGCCATTAAAAAGAATAAAGTCTTGTCATTTGCAGCAACATGGTTGGAACTTGAGGTTATGTTAAGTGAAATAAGCCAGGCACAGAAAAACCAGCTTCACATGTTTTCAGTCATATGTGGGAGCTAAAAATGTGGATCTCATGAAAGTAGATAGTTTATTGGTGGTTACCAGAGGCTGCAAAGGGTATGTATGAGGGGGTATGAAGAGAGGTTAGCTAATGGGTGCAAAAAATATGGTTACATAGGAGGAATAAGATCTAGTGTTCAACAGTACAGTGACTTTAGTTAATAATTTGTTATGTAGTTCAAAATAGCTATAGGAGAGGAATTGAAATGCTATCAATACAAAAAAAAGATAAATGTTTCAGATGATGTGCATTCCAATTAACCTGACTTGATCATTACACATTGTATGCATGTATGAAAATGCCACATATACCCCTCAAATATGTACAATGGTTATGTATCAATTTAATAAAAAGAAAAGGCTCCAGGAGAATAACTGGAGTTTTTAGCAAGGCTGTGCACCTTCTTATAGTCTTGGACCTGCAAAGAGAGGATGCCAGTATTAAACCATCAAATTCCTTTTCAGGCCAAGACCATACAAATAGAAATGAAGAAAAGGTCACCAACTTCCACAGACACATCACTGGACGTGCTGGAAGATGCTACTCTCAGACATAAGGAAGGTAAAGTACTAAATAATTAGACATTCACTATTGAAGGTACTACTCATAAAATTCACTTTTAAAGAAATTCAGCAATTTCTTTAGAATCTTAGATGGTAATACAACAAAAATTTAAGAAATATTTGAGAATATTAGGATAAGCCATGCATAAAAATTTCAGAATCATGGTGTTTTAAACATTGGAAAGAGTGACCAAAGAGTACCAAATAATTTTCTTTGTTTAACATTAAAAACATACTGACATATTAAATTGTGACTAAAAATAGAGATTGTGGTATATAACATTAATATCTCAGGGTCCTTTCTAGACTTATCTCTATATTTTTATGTGTAACCAATAATTATTTATCATGGACAATATCAAAAGGCATTAATTTGTAAAGCATGTAAATCTAGACATTATAGGTCACAATGTTCTCAACTATGTTCCATATTTGTTTTCTTGAGGGATGTCCCTACATTTTTCTTCTAATACACAGTTTGCTTCATTTTCTTTTGTCTAACTCAGCCAACCATGAACATAATAGAGGAAATTTAATTCATTCAGCTTTTTTTTTCACACACAGATTTTTTTTTTAAATTAAAATTTAAGTTCTGGGATACATGTGCAGGACGTGCAGGTTTGCTACATAGGTATACATGTGCCATGGTGATCTGCTGTACCCATCAACCCAGCATCCAGGTCTTAAGCTCTGCATGCATTAGGCACTTTTCCCAATGTTCTCCCTCCCTTTGCTACCTACCCACTGACAGGCCCCTGTGTGTGATGCCCCCCTCCCTGTGTCCATGTGTTCTCATTGTTCAACTCCCACCCATGAGTGAGAACATGCAGTGTTTGGTTCCTGTTCCTGTGTTAGTTTGCTGAGAATGATGGTTTCCAGCTTCATCCATGTCCCTGCAAAGGACATAAACTCATTCTTTTTTATGGCTGCATAGTGCTCCATAGTGTATATGTACCACATTTTCTTTATCCAGTCTATCATTGATGGACATTTGGGTTGGTTCCAAGTCTTTGCTATTGTGAATAGCGCTGCAATGAACATACATGTTCATGTGTCTTTATGGCAGAACGATTCATATTCCCTTGAGTATATACCCAGTAATGGGATTGCTGGGTCAAATGGTATTTCTGATTCTAGATCCTTGAGGAATCACCACACTGTCTTCTACAGTGGTTGAGCTAATTTACCTTCCCACCAACAGTGTAAAAGCGTTCTTATTTCTCCACATCCTCGCCAGCATCTGTTGTTTCTTGACTTTTTAATGAGGGCAATTGTAACTGGCATGAAATAGTGTCTCATTGTGGTTTTGATTTGCATTTCTATAATGACTAGTGATGATGAGCTTTTTTTGATATGTTTTTTTGGCCACATAAATGTCTTCTTTTGAGAAGTATCTGTTCATGTCCTTCGCCCACTTTTTGATGGGGTTGTTTTTTTCTTGTAAATTTGTTTAAGTTCCTTGAAGATTCTGAATATTAGACTTTTGCCAGATGGATAGATTGCAAACATTTTCTCCAATTCTGTAAGTTGTCTGTTCACTCTGATGATAGTTTCTTTTGCTGTGCAGAAGCTCTTTAATTTAATGTAATCCCATTTGTTAATTTTGGCTTTTGTTGCCATCGCTTTTGGTGTTTAGTCATGAAGGCTTTGCCCATGCCTATGTCCTGAATCATATTGCCTAGGTTTTCTTCTAGGGTTTTTCTGGTTTTAGGTTTCACATTTAAGTCTTTAATCCATCTTGATTTAATTTTTGTGTATGGTGGAAGGATGGGGTCCAGTTTCTGTTTTCTGAATATGGCTAGCCAGTTTTCCCAGCACCATTTATTAAGTACGGAATTCTTTTCCCATTGCTTGTTTTTATCGAATCCAGCAGCACATCAAAATGCTTATCCACCATGATCAAGTCAGCTTCATCCTGGGGATGCAAGGCTGTGGTTAGTTGTCTCACGCCGAGATGATTAATGACATGGACACACGTGAAGTGGGTTAAGGAGCAGAAAGTTTAACAGACAAAAAAGAAAGGAGAGAGAGAGATTCCTCATGCTGAGAAAGTGGGTTGCCCAAGAGAGGGTTTCCCTTCATTCAGTTTTTTATTAGGATAGAATATTTCTGTTTTTGAATTCCATATCAGAATTCTATCTTCAAATTTCCCTTTGCATGCAAAAGTCAAAATTGTCTATTAGTTAGAACTTAAAACAATTTGTGAATGTTTAACTTTCCTCCCTCCCTC
>NW_012117999.1:1447127-1469083 GCF_000951035.1 Colobus angolensis palliatus | reverse complement strand
TTCCTTCCTTCCTTCCTTCCTTCCTTCCTTCCTTCGTTCCTTCCTTCCTTCCTTCTTTCCCTCCCTCCCTCCTTCCTTCCCCCCCCTCTTTCTTTCCTTCTTTTGGCAGAGTCTCACTCTGTTGCCCAGACTGGAGTGCAGTGGCACAATCTCAGCTCACTGCAACCTCTGCCTCCCAGGTTCAAGCAATTCTCCTACCTCGGCCTCCTGAGTAGCTGAGATTACAGGCACCACCACACCCGGCTATTTTTTGTATTGACAAGGTTTCACTATATTGGCCAGGCTGATCTCGAACTCCTGACCTTAGGTGATTCGCCCACCTCGGCTTCCCAAAGTGCTGGGATAACAGGCATGAGCCACTGCACCTGGCCAGAATGTTTAACTTTTGTATTCTTTCATTTCAGAACTTGAAAAATCCAAGAAGATATGCCCATTATATTGGTATAAGTTTGCGACAACTTTCTTGATATGGAATTGTTCTCCCTGTTGGTCAAAATTGAAAGAATTTGTCCATAGGATTGTAATGGCACCATTTGCTGACCTTTTCCTTATCATATGCATAATTTTAAACATATGTTTTCTGGCCTTGGAGCATTATCCAATGAGTAAATCAACTAACAATCTTCTCAACATTGGAAACCTGGTAAGACTCTCATTGTACATTATTTTCACTTGTAGTTTCTTATCATTGAACTTTTCTTTGTTCATCATTATTCCCATTATTTTATTCTGTAACTCCAATGTGTGGCAATATGCATAATTATTGAATGAAGCCTCGTGTTTGTGCTTTATGCCTCCAACCCCTGCTTTGTAAATGTTCTTATCATTGAATAGTTTTACAGCTGGAATTTAAAATTCCCCAGTTTAAATTTGGGATTCATAGCCAGCTGCTTGGCAGTTACATTACATGGAAATTATTTATTGCCCCTCCCTTCCCAAATATACAGTCTCATAGATCAGAGTAGGGCAGAGGTGAAATAACAAGCACCTGACTCCTGAATTCTTAATTCTGATTAAAACAGCAGTTGGCCCTGTCTGTTCTAACCATGTATCTTTGCCCAGGATTGGAACTTATCATTTTAGTGTGGTATTTTTGAGATTCACCTGTCCTTTTTCACATACAATTCAAAAGACAAAACAAATTCCTATGAGTTTAAAAATAGGTCACATTCAAGCAAATTTATATCGTTTAAATGTACTTTCTTTCCCTGTTGTTGTTGTTTAGTTGCTTGGTACTAATAAAAGCAGCCAAACTGCAACAAGTTTCAAATTATACATTTATTTGGTACCAAAACAGCAATTTAGTGATTTCTGCCAGTACAGTTTTTAAAGGACAGCTTCCATAGGTTCATGCTGTTTTTTCAGAGGTTGAAAAATTAAATATCATATCATGTGCTCCGTACCTCAAAAATAATCATTCAAACTTGAAAGGCCTTCACCCTGAAATATTCGTTTGTTTTCTTCTAGGATGAATTTTATTAAAATAATGAAAGATTCTGTATATAGTGTTTGACATTAGATTGTTGAATAAAATGTATGAGTCTGTCCTTATAATGCAGACTCCACAACTAACCAGATCTTGACAGAGAAGCTGTGAAGAATGTGACAGTGACAAGTAAACAGTGTGTGTTACAGAGTGTTTGTGTGAAGATTCTGATACAGCTCTTGGAATCATATTCTCACCTGTGTGTTTGGTTTTCATTTAGGTTTTCATTGGAATTTTCACAGCAGAAATGATTTTTAAAATAATTGCAATGCATCCATATGGATATTTCCAAGTAGGTTGGAACATTTTTGATAGTGTAATAGTGTTCCATGGTTTAACAGAACTTTGTCTAGCAAATGTTGAAGGAATGGCTCTTCTTCGATTATTCAGGATGGTAAGTAGAATCCAATACCTAACTTTTATTTGATCGAAGTTTATCTCAGTTTCTGCAGACATAAAATGGGGCTACAGTAATACCTATCCCATTGGGACACTGGAAGTATTAAATGAATTGATTAAAGAGTTTATTGCCAAGGAAAGAGTAAGCAGTCTCCAATGCTGTTATTTGACCACAGCGTTAAAGGAAATAATGCCATATATGCAGGAAATTTGAGATACAGTTTTAGGAAGCAGGGTCAGGATAACTGAGTACATTTTGGAAAGCAAGAAAATTAGGAGTCTCCAAAGTAGAATTCTAATATGACACCAAGAAGCCGAAATAAGGTGAGTATTTCTAAATGTCAGGTACAAAGGAAGACCAGTCAGGCCAGCAGAATGTTACTATAATAATTATTAGGTAAAAATTAGTGTATGTCTATGAGGTAGGGTAATGGTGAGACTCAGAAAATCAAACAAAGGAGTAATGTTATTAGAATAATGTTTATTGAAATAATAAGCTTTAGATAAGTTATACATGGTCACATTCTGGTGATAGGTTGAAGGAATGTAGCAGGAATTAAGAACAATTAAGTCCATTTGATCTTATTCTAATAGTTACTTCCTAGAGAGCAGCTCATTCAGAATCCTGTCTTAAATCCTCATCCATAATATTTTCTAATGAATAAGAGAAATATATACAGGATGTTGTCACCACATTTATGGAAACAGCACTGGCAATTGCAGAAAATGTGCTAAAAGATAGTATCAAAATATTTTAAAGGCTGGTAATGGACTGAATTTCAAATGATTAATTTTTTTCATAGATAAATGTAAGATCTCACTCTTGAGTCCAGAAAGACAACTGAACCCTAGAAAAAGTCAAGAAGTGAGGCCAGGAATTTGGAACTAGCCTGGGCAACATAGTGAGACTCCACTTCTAAAAAAAAAAAATAGTCACAGTGGTAGTTCATGTCTGTAGTCTCAGCTACTCAGGAGGCTAAGGTGAGAGGATCACTTGGGCCCAGGAGTTGGAGGCTGCAGTGAGCCATGATTATGCTTCTGCCCTCCAGTCTGGGTGACAGAGAGAGACTCTATCAAACAAACAAACAAAAATTGAAAAGTTATAGCCTGTATAAAAATGATGTATGAGATGTAGTTGACTGTAAGCTTACTGCGATATAGTGACCAAAAATATTAAGGTAATCTTGTTCTGTATAAATAGAAATTTTAAAAAATCTAGTGAAAGGAAGGGGACTATCCAAACTAAACCTAGAATGTTGTGTTTGGTCTTTGACATGTTATTTTAAAAGGGAAATACATGATAGTACCTTCATCAGAATCCAGTGGATCCTGGAAGACTTTCAATATCATTTTCATGTCAACATATGGGAAAAATGTGGAAAAGTATTCAATATGTTGTGAAGAGCAAAAACAAAGAATGAATACTTCCCCTAACAGTTATGAAAATATAAAGCTAGAGGAATTGTAGCAGTATAATGCTTAATGGGAATTGACAAATACATCAGTAGAAGAGGATATATATATAGACTGAGTATACAAAATTATCAAATATTTAAGATGTATTAAGAATTTTACATAAAATGAATGTTCAGTAGTTAATAATGCTTAAAACTCTAAACGCTATATATGTATATACGTATAACGCTGATACACTGACCAGGTTTTTCGTCCTTTGTTTCTTGTTCTTGATTTTACATTGCTCTATTAGTTGAGAATTTTCAAGTTGGGGAAGTATTGGCCAACATTCCAGATTTTGATGCGGTCTCTTAGTAACGCATGGGTGGCCCTGAGAGACTTGGTCCTGTTGTTGTTCACATTCATCTTCTTTTCTGCTGCATTCGGCATGAGGCTGTTTGGTCAGAATTATGAGGAATTTGTTTGCCACATAGACAAAAACTGTCAACTCCCACGCTGGCACATGCATGACTTTTTCCACTCCTACCTGAACGTGTTCCGAATTCTCTGTGGAGAGTGGGTAGAGACCTTGTGGGACTGTATGAAGGTTGCAGGCCAATCCTGGTGTATTCCTTTTTACCTGATGGTCATTTTAATTGGAAATTTACTGGTGAGTAGTCAGTTCTTTCACAGTTTCCTTGAAAACTGGCATAATGCAGTTTGGTATTTTCATAATGTGCATTGATGGGATCTAATGGTTTGTAACTGTGGTAGTCCAATAGAGTAACCCACTAGCCAGATGTGTCCATTATCAACGGATATATGATTAGTCTCATTTGAAATGTGCTGTAAATGTAAAATATGCACCAGATTTGAAGCCTTACACAAAAAGTGATGTGAACTATTTCATTAATAATTTTTATGTTGAATGCATCTTTAAATGATAATACAGTAGGTCCTCCTTATGCTCAGTTGCACTGTATGTGGTTTTAGTTGCCTGTGGTCAACCATTGTCTGAAAACATCCAGTGGAAAATTCCAGAAATATAAAACTCATAAGTTTTAAATTGCATGCCATTCTGGGTAGTGTAATAGAATCTCCTGCCATACCACTCTGTCCTGCTCTGGGCATGAAACATTCCTTTGTCTAGCATATTCATGCTGTATACGCTATCTATTGGTCCTTTAGTAGCTGTCTGGGCTGTCAGATCATGTAGTATGCATGAGGTTTGGTACCATCCTCTGCTTCTGGCATCCACTGGGGGTCTTTGGATTTATCTGCCCTGGATAAAGGGGGACTACTGTATTTGTATTTAACTAAATACAAATACTGTTAGTTAAATACAAATGCAATAGTCTCCCTTTATTTATTGGTATTTAGTTAAATATATATTTAGTTAAATACAAATGCAATAGTCTCCCTTTATTTATTGGTATTTAGTTAAATATATATTTAGTTAAATACAAATGCAATAGTCTCCCTTTATTGGTATTTAGTTAAATATATATTTAGTTAAATACAAATATGTTTGTATTTATTGTATACAAATTGTATATTTTATTTAACTAAATATATTTGTTAAATAAAACATATTAGTAAAATTAATTTGCCTGTTTTTCTGTTTTCTATGTGGCCGCTGGAAATTTAAAATTGCGTATGTGATTGCATCATATTTCTATTGGATAGCACTAGCGTCTAACCTTGTTACTCAATGTAATATTGGCATCACCTGGAAGGTGGTTAGCCCTGCAGACTCCCAGATCCCAGACCTATGCAATCATAATCTACGTTGTAACACAGTTCCCAGGTGATTTGTGTGCCCATTAAATTTTAAGAAGCACTTAAATGTAACACTGCTGTCAGTCTTTTCCCGGCATTGGAATTACCTGGGGAATTAATAAAACTTTGCTGATGCCTAGAATCCATTCTTAGAGATTCTGATTTTATTGGTATGTGGATATGACCTGGTCATCAGGATTTTTTGAAAATCTTCAGTTGATTAAATTGTGTAGTCAAGATTGAAAACCACTGGTCTATAAAAATGTTACATATTAACTAAGAAAGCTTTCACTTATAAGTTTCCTAATAACTGAAGTGGTTTTAGTGAATTAAATAAGTAACTTTCACTGCATCTATGGAAAAGTTATGGCTTACTAAAAAAATGACTCTTACAGGAATACAAGACTTGGTATTTTCTTTTTACTCATGTCATAAAGATCAAGTACATTTCCCAAAAGACTGAAAAAAATCTCAGGTTAAACTCAATTTTACCTTGCCTATCCACATTGCTTGTGTTTCACCTCGAGAAGACCCTTGTCATACAATTATCACATTAGCATTGTATTTAATTGTTAATATACTTCTCTATCTTCTTTATTAAACTGTAAGCACCATGAGGAAAAGGACCATAACTCTCTTCTTTATTATAAAACCTGGAACAGTGCCCAACATGTAAAAGATACTTCAATATCTTCTGCCCTTTGTAGTTATAGTAGTATACTTCTCATTCCTGGTGATATAAAACACCACTCTAACTGGCTGAAACAAGAAATGATCATATATATCAGCATACATAACTCATAACTCAAAATATCAGATATAGATCTTGCTTCAGTTTGGGTATGACACAAATGATTAAATGGGATCATTATAGAGAGGTCTTTATAGATCTCAATTCTGTTTTTCTCTGTGCTCGTTGCCAGCTAGTATCCTCTGTTTTATCAAGATGGCTGCTGCAGTCTAAAGCTTCATATCTTTGTGTTATATCAAGTCTAATAGAGGAAAGAATTTCTTTTCTAGAAGCCACAGCCAATTCTTCCTATTATCTCATTAGCTGAATCATATGCCCATTCTTAACTAGTCTCCATTGCCCAGGGTGTTGAATACATTTATTATGTTAAACTGTTCATAACTCTCTCTTACAGCTGGAGATGGGATAAGATCAAATCCAAATCCTATGACTAATAAGGGGATAAGTGTAATTTCCCAAATAAATTATATATTTCTGTTTCCAAAATGAAGTTACGGCTGTTGAAGAAAGCAACAACAACAACACACACATACACATAATTCAAAGGGAAAGAAGCAGAAATATTAAGGCATTATATATATGTACACACACACATATATGTGCATATATGTATATATACATATATGTATGATATAACATATAAATGTATAATATCTATATTTGCCTAAACATTCCTGCTTCTTTGATTTTGAACTCCAGTCTATTTCTAATTTGTTGTTTCTACTAACCAGAAACTTCATCAATGTGCAGAGGGATTCCAGGATAAATGGAGTTACATGAACCTCCATTTCCAATTGATTGGCCATCATATTTCTTGGCTCACTAAATCCTTCCAGCTTAATTTTTCTTAGTAGTCATCCAACTCTGAAACATCATGAGAATGGCAGTAGAATAAGTAGAAGGGGGAAAAATATAAGGAGATAATCTTTGAAGCTGTTGATCTTTTTAACCTCCATCCTTCTAATGTGGGTTAGTGTAAAAGGAAGATATTTCACATTTTAAAAAATTAGTTTTGTCTTTTCTAAGAAATTCAGCAGTAATTTTAAGGCTTATGCAGAAACCTTACAAAAAATTATTATATGCCAAAGGAAATGAATTGGTTTTTAAATAGTTCTATGTATTGTTGAGTTGTAGAAAAAGCAGAGTTCAGAATCAAAGAAACATGGGTTCAAATTTCAGTTCTATCATTGTACTAGTCCATTCTCATGCTGCTAATAAAGACATACCTGACACTGGGTAATTTATGAAGTCAAGAGGTTTAATGGACTCACATTTACATAGGGTTGAAGAGTCCTCAGGAAACTTACAATCAGGGCAGAAGGGGAAGCAGGCATGCCCTTCTTCACATGGTGGCAGCAAGGAGAAGTGCATAGTGAAGCAGGGGAAAGCCCCTTATAAAACCATCAGATCTTCTGAGAACTCACTATCATGAGAATAGCATGGAGGTAACCACCATCATGATTCAGTTACTTCCCACCAAGTCCCTCCCATAACACATGAGGATTATGGAAACTATAGTTCAAGATGAGATTTGGTTGGAGACACAGCCAAGCAATATCATTCCACCCCTGGCCCTTCCCAAATATCATATCCTCACATTTCAAAACACTATCGTGTCTTTCCAAAAGTCCCCCAAAGTCTTAATTCATCCCAGCATTAACTCAAAAGTCCAAGTCCAAAGTCTCATCTGAGATAAGACAAGTCTCTTTCACCTATGAGCCTGTACAATCAAAAGCAAGTTAGTTACTTACTAAATAAAATGTGGGTAAGGCATTGGATAAACACACCCATTCCAAATGGGAGACACTGGCTAAAACAAAGGGGGTACAGCTGCCATGCAAGTCTGAAATCCAATAGGGCAGTCATTAAACCTCAAAGTTCCAAAATGATCTCCTTTGACTCTGTGTCTTACATCCAGGTCATACTGATGCAAGAGGTGGGTTCCCATGGCCTTGGATAGCTCCATCCCTGTGTCTTTGTAGGGTACAGCCCTGATCCCAGCTGCCTTCACAGGCCAGTGTTAAGTGCCTGTGGCTTTTCCAGGTGTAGTGCAAGTTGTCAGTGGATCTACCATTCTGGGGTCTGGAGAACAGTGGCCCTCTTCTCACAGCTCCACTAGGCAGTGCCCCAGTGGGGACTCTGTGTTGGGGCTCTAACCCTACATTTCTTTTCCACACTGCCATAGCAGAAGTTCTCCATGAGAGCTCTGCCCCTGTAGCAAACTTCTGCCTGGACATCCAGGCATTTCCATACATCCTCTGTAATCTTGGTGGAGATTACAAAACCTCAATTCTTGACTTCTTTGCACCTGCAGGCTCAACACCACATGGAAGTTGCCCAGGCTTGGGGCTTGCACACTCCGAAGTGATGGTCTAAGCTATACTTTGGCCCCTTTTGGCCACAGCTGGAACAGCTGGGACACTGGGCACCAGGTCTCTAGGCTGCACATGGCAGGGGGACCCTGGGCCCAGACTACACAACCATTTTTTCCTCCTAGGCCTATGCCCTGCTATGGGAGGGGCTGCTGTGAAAGTCTCTGATGTGCCCTGGAGACATTTTCCCATTGCTTTGGTGATTAACATTCGGCTCCTCATTACTTATGCAAATTTATGCAGCCACCTTGAATTTCTTTCCAGAAAATTGGTTTTACTTTTCTACTTCATCATCAGGCTGCAAATTTTACGAACTTTTATGCTCTGCTTCTTGAATGCTTTGCCACTTAGAAATTTCTTCTGCCAGATACCCGAAATTATCTCTCTCGAGTTCACAGTTCCACAGATCTCTAGGGAAGGGGCAAAAAGCCATCAGTCTCTTTGCTAAAGCACCGCTAAAGGAGTCATCTTTGCTCCAGTTCTCAACAAGTTCCTCATCTCAATCTGAGACCACCTCAGCCTGGACTTTATTGTCCATATCACTATCAGCATTTTGGTAAGACCATTCAACAAATCTCTAGGAAGTTCCAAACATCCCACATCTTGCTGTCTTCTTCTGAGCCCTCCAAACTGTTCCAACATCTGCCTGTTACCCAGTTCCAAAGTCACTTCCACATTTTCGGGTATCTTTACAGCAAGCAGTGCCCTATTCTCTTCAGTATCAATTTACTGTATTAGTCCGTTCTCATGATGCTAATAAGGGCGTAACCAAGGCTGGATAATTTACAAAAGAGAGAGGTTTAACTGACTCACAGTTCCACAGGGCTTGGGAGGCCTCAGGAAACTTACAATCATGGTGGAAGAGGAAGTAGGCATGTCCTTGTTCACATTGCAGCAGCAAGGAGAAGTGCAGAGTGAATGTGGGGTAAACCCCTTATAAAACCATCAGATCTTGTGAGAATTCACCCACCATGAGAACAGTGTGGAGGTAACTGCCCCCATGATTCAGTTACCTCCCACCGATTCCCTCCCACAACATGTGGGGATTATGAGAACTACAATTCAAGATGAGATTTGGATGGGAAGAAAGACAAACCATTTCAATCTCTTAATAAATGATGTTGTGCATATTACACGGCCTCTTTAAACCTGACCATACTTAACGGAGGAATGAACATAACAATACTTGCCTTGTAGGGTTATTATAACTTAAATGTAATTATTTGGCACCCTATAAGTAATTCATAAATTACACAAATCATTTCTTTACACTCTAGAAAAATTTAACCCCTACATCTTCACCAGATTTTTGTTAGTTATTTAATATTGTTAACAAGTTTTAGTTAGGCAGATTTTGATTTCATTCTGGGTGTTTTACTTGTGATTTAGGTGATTGCCACCAAGTGAAATATAGTTCCCAACTCTGGTTACATAAACCAAACACTGAGGGATAGAAACATGAAAATAAAAGAAAGAGAAAACTTAATACAAAATTCAGTTGCTTTTTAAAAATAAAAAATTTGGTTGTAGATACATATGTTATTCCATATATATTTGTACAATTCCAAATTAAATATATGTTAAGATATAATTCAAGAAATTTAAAATTAAGTAGCCTCAATACATGTTAAATTCCTTTATACATGTTTATTTGTTGATTACAAATCAGAAAGTAATTACTTAAATCTTGAACTTTCTTTCTCTTTTATGCTGTTTGATTTTGCTATGAGTTGCTCAATTCTCACCCAATATGTGGATATCTTTGAGGTGCAAGAAAACAAAATTCAGGGGAATTTTTAAAAAATGTTTTGTTTTATATACATTATTTCACCTTTTCTCTCCTAACACAAAAATAATAAATATATGTTTTTAATCTAGTTACAGATTCTGTGACTAAAGTTACTCTGAGTTTATACAATACAAATCTCTGCATTTTCTGCTCTCTTTTTTGTTAATGCTTAAATTAGAAGTAGTAATCAGTTCTCTGTAACTTGCACCACTTACACAGCCTGTCTTTTCCTTTAAATCCGTAAAAGAGAGTAGGTTATTTTTAATTCAGACCACATCTGAACAAAGCAGTAGCATTTCTGAGGGTTATAAAATTCTTATCTTACACTACAGTTTCAGAGCACTTAGCACTTTTAAGATTACGTTCATTTTTAGGCTTTGAACATTTTCACTATATATACATATATATATATATGAATGTATGTGTGTATATTTGTGTACATGTGTGTCTAAGATATAAGAAATCTTTGATGTAATTTCCTAAAAATATGATTAGTATAGCATAAACTTTTTCTTGTTCAAATCCTAGCACAAAATCTATTTTTTATTTATTCTATAATCAATTATTTTTTAAAATAAATATTTATTTATTACCTATTTTGTGTCTAGCAGTGTGCTGGTTGTCTAATTAAGAGAAAACATGGTTTTTGTTCATATGAAGCTTACAGTCATGAAACACACTAACACCCTTCCCTTATTTCACACTGTGCCTAATACTTAGCCAAACAGCGGAAGAAAAGGAAACAATTGAATATATTAAATTATATCTGGTCTCACCCATTTACATCACGAAGCTGTTGTTCTTTGAGAATAATAGAGTTGCTAATAGTGTGGCTCCTATGGGGGCCATGCAGCTCCTGCCTAGATTATCTATAAGTAAACCTCATTGCCAAAGGAGACACTAATGGGAGAACAGAAAGGATCAAAGGTTACATAGATTAGACCTAAGTCTGCTTTATTTCTTTATTTCAGAGGGTATTAGCATTTGATCATTGTCCTTTCTGTTTTATTTTTCTCTTCTGAGAACCTTTCATTGTGGATTATAAAAGATATCTGCCAGTTTTTCAAATGCTCTCACCCACAAAACATTTCCCATATTGATATATCTTATAAGCAAAATTTTATTGCTATGCTAAAACTATGGATAAGGTTAAGTTTATGTATTTGATGACTTTATTCACTGCAAAATACTTTGATTTTTCTATACAAGTCTTATTTGAAACCTCTATTCCTAAGAAATAGGAAGATCTAGATAGAGAGAAGTAAATGTAACCCATTAGGATTAAACACTATTAGGTGGGAAGTTCTAATTTTCCCAGATGTGCATGTCCATGAGCAAAAGAGTAATTATTGGAGTGTTTGACAAACTCAACTGTTCACATAGGTCTAAAATTTTGAAAGAAGTTTCAAAATACGAGTCTTTGGAGATGCTCACATACTTATTTTATGTACACATAAATAGCATAATTATCCAAAATTATAATGTATGCCTTACAATTATAAACAAGTTTAAAATCTGATTCTCTGGAAAGTCATCAGTACTTAATCATATTTCTAAGTGACAGTAAAAGTCAAAATATACACTATCTTTGAGTTCAAAATAAGTTACAAGTATTAGGAATGATTCTTCCATCACTTATCTGTTTCTTGTTTGACCAAATTTACAACAGAGAATCCACTAACTTTCCTAGCATCTGTGTTTTCATCCCACAAAAGCCATAAGATATGATATTCAGGACCATGGATAGCTCTATCCCTGTATCATTCTTCCTGGGTTTGCAGAATTATTACATGTTTTCCTAGAACAGGGCTGAAGTGAAGTGAGCTGCCTGGAAAAACAACTTATTTGCTCACCTTGAGTGAGACAGCCTGACTCAGTGAGAAAATAAGCTTTGGAATAAAGCAGACTTGGGTCTAATCTATGTAACCTTTGATCCTTTGATATTTGACATCTGTAAACCTTGTCTTTTTCATCTGTAAAAGAGAAACAAATCATATTGCATAGGACGTCATGAGCTTGAAATAAATTCTTGCTATACAAATCCATAGCGCAGCACCTAACACACTGTGGTAGATAGATAAGAACTGAATAGTATTGTAGTTCATCTGCTTCATTTTCAAATCTCAGATCAGCCTTTTTTGGTCAAATTCATTTTTTAAGTTAACATATAAAATTGTATGTATTTATGGTGTACAAGGTAATGTTTTGAAGTAGACATACATTGTGGAATGGCTAAATAGAGCTAATTAACAAATTCATACTTCACATAGTTATCGTTTTAATAGTGAGAACACTTAACCCATTTATGTCAGAAGTTGCAATTTTTGTGTGAAAATTCAGACCTTGGCAATGACCTTGAGCAGTAGGACATAAATAACTCCCACAAGCTTAGCCTTCCAATAATGGAACACTAGGCACAAATGGGTTAATATTGACACTCTAGAAGTAGAGAGCAGAATGGTGGTTACCAGAAGTTGGGTGGTTAGGGGAAAGTGGAGATTGAGGAGCTATTGGCCAAAGTATATATAATTACAGTTACATAGGAAGAATGAGTTCAAAAGATGCATTGTACAGCATGGTGACTACAGTTATTAATTACAATATATTGTATTATTGAAATATGCTAACAGAGTAGATATTAAATGTTCTCAAGTCAGTTTTGTAAACAAACTTTTCATTACTTAAAATGAAACAAAATGAGATACATTTAGCCTCATTTTACTTCCTTATTTAGGTACTTTACCTGTTTCTGGCATTGGTGAGCTCATTTAGTTCATGCAAGGATGTAACAGCTGAAGAGAATAATGAAGCAAAAAATCTCCAGCTTGCAGTGGCAAGGATTAAAAAAGGGATAAACTATGTGCTTCTTAAAATACTATGCAAAAAACAAAATGTCCCAAAGGACACAATGGACCATGTAAATGAGGTATATGTTAAAGAAGATATTTCTGACCATACCCTTTCTGAATTGAGCAACGCCCAGGATTTTCTCAAGGATAAGGAAAAAAGCAGTGGCACAGAGAAAAACACTACTGAAAATGAGAGCCAATCGCTTATCCCCAGTCCTAGTGTCTCAGAAACTGTACCAATTGCTTCAGGAGAATCTGATATAGAAAATCCGGATAATAAGGAGATTCAGAGTAAGTCTGGTGATGGAGACAGCAAGGAGGTAAGATGTTTAAATATCCTGATTGCTTAGTGGTGATTTATAGTATTGTTGATAAGGAAGTAAACAAGCACTGAAGTTCCACAGCCAGATTATCCACTCAATTCTAACTCCATCACTTTGAGCTCCATCACTCTTAGCCTCTGAATTTATGCTTTTGATCAAATTACTTAAACTTTCCAAGCTTCAGTTTTCTCATATTTAAATGAGGCTAAAATAGTATTTACTCCATAGGGGGGATAATAATACATAGAACAATGCCTAGTAAAGAGTAAGCACTTAGGAAACATTAGATAATATAATTGTGACATTTTATAAATTAATAACCAGTCTGTTTGAGCGTGCTGAAAAGTATACTGAGGAAACCAAAGTTTTCAAAATCAAGGTGTATGATTTAAGAAATCACTAAATTTCCATGGACTTTATTATCTTAAAATGGGAGATTGAATTAGAACAGTGTTACAATTCCTTCTTGCTTGCTAAAATTCTAAGATTTAAGTCAGATATTTCTGCCCATATTTGGACATTATAATTAAGTTGGACTAAAGGAATTTTTAAAACTTCCCAGTTTGAATTGTGCACAGTTGGTAGCTTTATAACTCACTGGCTTAAAAAAAATCAGGGTTGCATTCAAAGAAGGGTAGATACTGTTGTTCACTTAGCTTCCAAAATATACACCCGAATGGAAACAGTCTTATTGTCTCCATTTGCAAACAGCTTTGTGTTTTAGAAGGAGGTACAATTTCATAGAAAGCTACACCTACAGAGATCACATCTGTACAAGGGCTTGTAACTTTGGATCCCACTGGGGAATCATTTCAGATCACTCAGGGGCACTGGAGGGTCAGGGAATGTCTCTTAACAGGTCCCCATCATCTCTGGCACCATCTTGTTTCCCAGACCTCTTCTGTTTTGGGAGATACTCTCTACAATAACTTCACAAATTGTCTTCTAACAGGAGTTCAGTTTCAATTATCCAAGGTCCTTCCATCATTTACTAAAGCCATCATTATTTTAGTTAGAGAAATATTTTTAATCCACATGCCCAATAGTGTAAGATTCATTTACCTTTTAAATTAATACCATTACTATAAAACAGGCATAAATTCTTACTCAGCACACTTCTCAATCATCATTAAAGATTTTGATTACCATCCATTTCTGGGTGAAATTGCTATTTGCCACAGCACATCATGTTGGAGTCTCCCTGAAAACTTTATGCTAATCTCCTTAGAAATTCTGGAGTATGAAAATACACAGGAAAGCTGTAACTTAAAATAACTGTAAATATCGAAATTGCAGTTATTTATGCTGCATAGTTGTTAGGTCTTGCTGGTTGATTACTCACAAAAGATGTATTCATTTATTTATATATTTAGTTAGGTGCTTTCTAGATTATGTAGCCCGTGACTCCTTAGGACGTTGGTATACCCACAGCCAAAAATAAAACACAAAAATATATAAATGATCTGATAATTCAGAGATACACTCCCTTGTTTCTTTGGTATTTTTACTTCCAGCCTATTTTTATTAAAATATGCATATATATTGACATATATATGCATATATATAGTGTGTGTTTATTATAAAAATAACATCAAAACTGACATTGTATTTTGTAACTTGTATTTTTTATAATGCAGAAGTATATTATGGTCACTTTCTTATGCCATTAAATAATCTTCTATCAAAATAAATAATTTATAATTTGAGTCTTAATTGATTTATTTGTAAAATTAGAATAATACCTACTCACAGGTATTTTGGAAAAATCACATCAAATAGGATATGTGCAAGGCTTTTTACAACTCTTTAGAAATGTAAATGTATGATGTATAATTTTAATTACTGAGTGCCAAATATTATATTTAAATTACTTAATGCTTAGTCTCACATAAATATATTGCTACAGATTTTATTTCATTAGAAATAAATAAGAATGTATAAAAGTAATGGAAATAATAAAAATATCTGTTTAAGAATAATATTCTGCTGGATACTTTACTTTTTTAAATTGAGCACTATAATGATTTACTGACAACTGATCACATAAGGACTAAAGCAAAAATAGCTTTCTAATTACATTTCCTTGACACTTGCTGTGTATAAGTCCAAGAGGCAGGACAAAATATTGATAATTTCTTTTTTTTGGCACTCTACTTTATCTAGATTTTTTTCTTAATTTTTACGAAATAAGATTGGTTTCATTCTAAATGTTAAAATACACTTGCTTAATTTTTGTTTTAATTAGAAAATATTACTTATATGCTATTAACCTTAGAATCTCAGTGATTTTAAAGAATGATTTATGGTATACTTATTTCAAAATAAGGTAAAATAAAGCATTGTGAGAAAATAATTTTAAATAAAGGCAAAGAGTATCATTTGCACTATTACCTGTATAAAGCAACGACCACCTTATTCTACCTAGCCTTGAACTTCAGTCAAAAGCAGAGTGAGAAAGAAGGTTAATCTCTGCATCTGGGTGCTTTTCATAAGGCTGTGCCCCTTTCCCAGGCCTGTCCTTATCCCTATTTCTTGTGCCTTTCCCTCATTTTACTTCGTAAATCCCATCCTATGATAACATACATAAGACCATCTGGACTGATTTTTACAATGAAACCTAAGTGCACTATTATCTACCCATCTTTAGCATCAAAGGATGACTTGTTTTGATTCTACTCATCTAATTGAAATAGCATATATGGGAAACTTGTGACTTACTTCAAGAAAACTTTGCAACCCAAATCCTTTTGTGAATTGGAGACAACCTATACATCTTAAAGAAGCAAAGTGTTATTAACTAAACATTAATTTTAATCTAAGTGTTATTTTAGGTTAAAGTAAGTATCATACAATAGTGTTTTAAACTTCAATTCTTACCAATATGTATGCATTTTAATATCAGCCATGAAATCGGCATAAAGTCTTTTAAACCTAACAATATTATTTCTGTACAAAATTTTTCTCACTTCTGAAAATGAAATAAACTTTGACCACTGTGGGTAAATGAAACTTTAATCACAACTTTTTTGGTGGGACTTCACCTTTTAGAAAATGAAGCATTCTAGCTCATCTGAATGCAGTACCGTTGATATTGCTATCTCTGAAGAAGAAATGTTCTATGGAAGTGAAAGATCAAAGCATCCTAAAAATGGTAAGAAAATTTTGTTAATCTTGCTAGGAAACTAATTTTAATTACAAGTTGTCAAAATGTATATGTTCCTTTAGTAAACATATTCTACCTGGAAGCTAATTCAAATAACTCTCTTAAATAGGTGGCATTGCACATTTCAGACTCAACTACCAGCTAAGCCACTTATTTTAACAATTAACAATTGTTGATTGAACAGTAAGAATTTGGAATCTCCAGCTCATTTCAGGACTTAGTTCATTTCTCTAACTTCTACAGTACTACTTATGTCCTACTTTGAAACAATAGATTATGAATAAACAATGACAGTATAGTGACTAATGATAGAAAAACAGAATTGACTTACTTCAATTCCATCTCTGTTGCCACTGGAGTTTTTATGTGTGTTTAAAGCTAAATTAGTAAAACAATTTGTGAGGTGTAATTTTTTGTATTTGGTAAGTACACATTTTAGTGTATATGTAAAATGAATATGAATATTTTCATTGAATATTTTATTGAAAAATATCTTTAAAGTTGAAGTTTAATTGTTCTTTGAATATTTATTAAACTAGAATATCATTATGCATTGTTAAAACAGACCAACATGTAGGTACAAGTTTAATAAAATTTTCAAATATCAAAAATATATGTATATGTTCCATATCCAGTGTGTCAGTCAATTGACTGAATCTTTATACATTTCTTAATATTCATGTTAAATATATAAATGTCACCATTACCATTTGTTTTCCTCTGACAGTTATAGGCTGTTTTTATATGAGTAACTTAAATATTGGCTCTATTTCATGAGATCTAAGCACACTTCATTTGACTTCAACATATATAGGTATATGTGTGCATGTGTATGTGTATACACACACATTTCAGTGCTGCTTTAACTATACCGATTTTCTGTTTTACTCCTAAATTGTGCTCTGTTCTAAAGCACACAGTGGTATAGCTACCAGTAAAAAATCAAATATGAACATTATTTATTTTTACGGAATATTACTTAAGCATGAAAAATGTGTTTTGGAATCACCATTATCAATAATATTCCACTGCCACAATACTACTCATAGTATTATTTAACACAAGACAAAATTCTAAAATAAAATGTTTTGGCTTTAAACTCCACCTACCTCCATTTCTTCATTTTGTCACCTGTATATCAACCTCTTCTCCAGCCTCAAGTTTCCATTTTGTCAACCCTTTTGGCCAAAGCATAGAGTGCAGTCCCGTACACATGTACTATGCCCACAAAGTACTCCACAGTCCATGTTACTTCCGTAATAATCTCAATAAAAATTCCCATTTCCATGCCACGTAAGAACTGGAATCAAAGCAATTAATTTGATTTAACTAATTTTATACCTCTTAATATCTCCTAAGTGTTTATATTTTTAAACAGGAATGCATGTTATGCCATGTGAATCTTCAAAGAGTAAATTTTCAGGCAAAGAAATCAAAATGTAACTTTCAGAAGTGAAATATCTGTGTGTATTTTCTTTTGCAGTATTAGTGAATACCTACCCTCAGACTGTTTTGCAGAGTGACAAGATGTTCTAGGTCATTTCTGCCTTTCACAATGCCTTTCCTCTCATTAATACCAAACTCCTAAGTCCAGTTTTCCTTTTTCTGGTCAGTGATTACAGTGGTCACTACACCATGGGTAAAAATTAAATGTTTGTAAATCAGAGACAACCTGGACTAGAATCTGTAAATAAATAATTGCTGTGGCACATAGAAAGTTTCAGGTGTTTACTTTTTCATGAGTTTTCTAGATTGTTGTTCTTACCAGTTCCAATCTTAACAGGTTGTGGACGCGGATCATCACTTGGTCAAATCAGTGGAGCATCCAAGAAAGGAAAAATCTGGCAGAACATCAGGAAAACCTGCTGCAAGATTGTAGAGAACAATTGGTTTAAGTGTTTTATTGGCCTTGTTACTCTGCTCAGCACCGGTACTCTGGTAAGTGAGCAGCCAGGTGTTTGATACTTTGCTGGGGACAAATGTATCATGATTCTGTTAATTTAGAAAGTCAAAACCAGGATTACATTTCCAAGGATATTTAGTATGGCACCAAATAGCACCAAATTTCATATTCTGTGATTTTAGTTTTAAAATCTAAATATTTTCTTAGAAAGTTTATATATTACTCAATATTAAATTTAATATTGATTTTTAATATATTATTTTGCAATATTGAATTTCAAAATATATGAATGACAGTGGGAAAATGGAATGTGAATAGATACCAGATTCTTCTGATTTTAATGAAGTTTCATGTGTGAAACATTTTAGTGATTTGCACATAAAAAATGCTATAATATGCTTGTACTTTGGTACCTATCAAAGGAAAGGGAACTATTGTGTATGCTTTAAAGGATCTGTGAACTACAAATGTATTTGACCCTACAATCTTAATTCTGCAGCCAGAATATAAATTCTAAAAAGCATTCTACAAATATCTGCACATTAAATGGTTCTACAAGGTAATTCACTGAAAAATGTTTTGTAATAATAGCAAAGGGTTAGAAAAGAAGGTCTGTAATAGCTGACTTTATACTACAAAAAACCATCCAATGGAACTCTGTGCAGCTATTTTAAAAATTCAGAAGCTATCTACATATTTACACTACAATTCATCGAGAGAGTAATAAGTGAAAAGAATGGTCTAAAATAGTGCTGCAATAAACATACATATGCATGTGTCTTTATAGCAGCATGATTTATAATCCTTTGGGTACATAGCCAGTAATGAAATAGCTGGGTCAAATGGTATTTCTAGTTCTAGATCCTTGAGGAATCGCCACACTGTCTTCCACAATGGTTGAACTAGTTTACAGTCCCGCCAATAGTGTAAAAGTGTTCCTATTTCTCCACATCCTCTCCAGACTTAGATTGAGAAACAGAACATTACCAGGATGCCAGAACAACACTCTTACCCCTCAGTTACTTCCCTATTCCACAAGGGTAGCCAGCATGTGGAGTTCAACTGCCATAGATTAGTTTTATCCATTTCAGACTTATTAAAAATAGATTCAAACTGTGTATTACTTTTGTATTTCTTCTTCCTCTTATTTTGTTACAGCATCTCACTTCCTCATAATGATCAGGGTCAATTATCCTTGCTGTTATAGTAACTTCTTTCTTTCTTACTAGTTGACTGACACAATAAATCAAAAATTGAGCAAATGACATCTAAGCTTGAGTTTTGGTAGGAGACATAGTATGTACCCTAATGCCCTTTCTGGGAGCAAAGACCCCAGAATCCACCTATCCTAAGGTTGAGAGAATGGGAAACACAAATACCCCCTAGTGGACTTGTCAGATACTCCATACTATGCCTTTCTCCATCACAGAATCTGCTAGCATCATGGATCTTCATATGGCTCAAATGGAAAGGCTGCTTCGAATATAGTCAACCTATTTTAGTATCTTTTGTTGCATCAGATTCTACTGAAAAATAGCAATCTTCTACATCACCTGATAATGCATCTTAGGATCAATGTTTGCAAGTGTGAAATTTTGCTTTCAAATCCTAAAGAGACCTATCAGGCATTGTATCTCTTTCTTAGAGTAGGAGCCACATATGTCTCTCTAAAGCATCTAGAGAACTCACCATTTCCTGTTCCTCAGGTCTAATTAACATGATATCATCAATATAATGAATCAATATGATTTTAATTCCTGTGGTGCTGGAGTTAACTGTGACCCCCATACCAACACATTCTTCCCTTTATCCAGCTTCATATTCTGTCACCTTTGATCCAGCCTGTGGTAGGCTGATTAATGGTCCTCAAATATGTCCATGACATAATCCCCAGAACCTTTGAATGTTAACTTATATGGCAAAAGGGTCTTCGCAGATCTGATCAAGTTAAAGATCTTGAGACAGGGAGATTATCCTGAATTATCTAGATGAGCCTAATATAATCACAATGGTTCCTACAAAAGAGTTTCTGTAGGAGTTGAGTCAGAAAAGAAGGTGATGTGAGGATAGAAGCAGAGATTGGGGTGTCATCCTTTGAAGACAGAAGAATGCACTACAGGCCAAAATGTATAAACAGTCACTAGAAGCTGAAAAAGGAAGGAACTGAGACCCCTTAGCCACCAAAAGGAACCAGCCTTCTCATCACCTCGATTTTAGCTCAGTGATTTCTGACGTCAAGAATGAGAGTATATAGAGTTGTGTTGTTTTTAAGCCACTAAATTTGTGGTAATCTGTTACAGTCACAACAGGAAACTAATATGCAGCCCTCTGTGGATCCACTCCCAGGAAAGCTCCTCCATTTCCTACTAGTACATATTTCTAGGTCCTGAATAGGTACCAGGTTTTCTGGTACATAATCCTTCTTCCTTAGCAATCTTGGTACTTCCCAGGCCACTGAATGAAGAGAGTTGACTCTATTTGTACATCAGGTGGCCAGGAGAGGAGGTAGAGGTAGATCTTAAGGAGAGTTTTTAAAAGACACCTACCCTATTGTAGGCCTCTTCATGATCCTCAAGAAAGACTCATTCCAGCTTGATCTTGTAGGGAGGCTCTGGAGCCCAAACTGCACCACACAATTTCACCTTGAGTGACTCAAGGGAGCTGGCATTTATATCTCTATTCCACTCAGCCGTTGGTTGTGCTGGGTCCCTCTAGGAGTGGAAAGATTGCCTCTCAGGCGGGGTGGCTCTCGTATAGCAGAGGCAGTTCTCTAGAGAGGGCTTTAGTTGTGTGTTATCAAGCAACACTTGGTTGCTGTGAAATAGTTAGATATGCCAGTAAAGGAGTTCTTTGTAGGCAACTCCACCATCTACGACAGTGTTCAACATGTACTTGAAAAGCGTGTGTCATATGGTGTAGCTGGGTGCAATTATAGTTTGTTATTACCATTGTTCCCATCTACAGTGGGAGCCTTAGTGATAATAGCAAAGATGTTTTTCTTTGGTTAGCTATAGATATAATGTGTTAAATTATCCCACTATGATTGCTTTTTTTTCTAAACCTTCTTTTAGTGTCATCAGTTTTGCTTTATATGTTTTGATGACCCATTGTTTTGGACATACAGATGTACACTTGTAGTATTGATCCCTCTATGATTATGAACTATCCTAAGTTATGTATCTTGCCTAATTTGATACTAGCTTTCTTTTTTTTTTAGAATTCACATGTTAGATCTTTTTGTTCTGAACATATTCTTGACCTTCTCCTTTCTACAATTAGGGCTTATCTGCTCTTTATTGATACAGCAGCTCTGTGATGCCTTTGAAAACAAATGCTTTTAAAACTTTGCACTGTTTTTCTGTTTCTTTGCAGTAGGATCATTGGTCTGGTGAAATCTACTCTACCCATGCTAATTGAAGTGGAGGCTTTTGTACATCTTTTTATTATATTTTGCATTATGTACCTGAATAATTGAATAATAAATAAATACATGTAACAAAATAAAAACTTTTAAGAACTTTATATTTATAATCTTTATGGACTCATTTACACCACAATTGGTTCAATTAAAAGTCATAAAATCTATTGTTATTTTGTATTTACTTCCATTTAACAGTATGTTTCAAGAATCACATCATTCCTAATACTATCCCTGTGTGTGATGCTCCCCTTCCTGTGTCCAAGTGATCTCATTGTTCAGTTCCCACCTATGAGTGAGAACATGCGGTATTTGGTTTTCTGTTCTTG
>NW_012117999.1:1419607-1445183 GCF_000951035.1 Colobus angolensis palliatus | reverse complement strand
GTTTTTAGCATGAAGAGCTGTTGAATTTTGTCAAAGGCCTTTTCTGCATCTATTGAGATAATCATGTGATTTTTGTCTTTGGTTCTGTTTATATGCAGGATTACGTTTATTGGTTTGCGTATGTTGAACCATCCTTGCTCCCAGGGATGAAGCCCACTTGATTAGGGGATATACCTAAAGTAAATGACGAGTTAATGGGTGCAGCACACCAACATGGCACATGTATACATATGTAACAAACCTGCACATTGTGCATATGTACCCTAGAACTTAAAGTATAATTTAAAAAAAAAGGAATCACATCATTCTTTATATGAGACTATTTTAATCCTTGCTTACTTTTTGTCCTTTTATGTGTATTGATATTGAAAGTCTGCCTGCCTGTTTTCAGTGCTAAAATATTTATGAAATTGCTTTCAATGACATGATCAGAATTTACACATTCCATAGTCAAATTAAGGTTGACATTAAAACTGAGAAGCTTTGGAGAAACAATTATAGTTTTAATTAATCTTCAGTATTTCAACTAGTTTACTTGATAGCCTTATGGATTTCTGAAGACATTTTAAAAACATATCTGTTTCTCTATGAGTAAGTGGCATATATCTGTGAATTGCTACCTGGAATTACAGATAAGATTTATGTCAGATGTGACTAAAGGTTTTATCTCTTAAGTTTGATGAACTGATTTTGGAGGGGATTTTTGGATTGCTATTTAAAACAGTTATGAAGCCAGGTTCAGCCTATATAAGAACTAGTTCCGGAATCAATTAATGATGTCTGTCATAGGCATGGGGTCAAATAATAATACTTATGGATTGTGTCAATAAATACAAGCATAGTGAACCAGCCCTGGAGCCTACAACCTCTGACAGTGCTCACCATATGCCTATTAGATATGAAATTTTGTTCCTTTCTATATCAAAAGAATTTTTAGAAATTATATCTACACCTAATCCTTATATGTTTTTTTTTTTTACCCACAGGCTTTTGAAGATATATATATTGATCAGAGAAAGACAATTAAAATTTTATTAGAATATGCTGACATGATCTTCACTTACATCTTCATTCTGGAAATGCTTCTAAAATGGATGGCATATGGTTTTAAAGCCTATTTCTCTAATGGCTGGTACAGGCTGGACTTCGTGGTTGTTATTGTACGTATTTTAAAGAAAATTTAAAAGACTATTTGATTTACTTTTTCTTCCTCAGTCTTACTCTTTCACTTCCTGTCAGTTTATTATATCTTTCCTTTCCCTCTCCATCTACATTATTGGTATACGACACCTTTCTTAGTTTATAATATTTAACATCTATCATTTTCTTCTCATTCCAAAATTTTAAAAGTTCAGCACTTTATTCCTGGATTATTATAATAATCACCTTGAATTTACTGCTAACCATGTAAGTTTGTTGCATAATATCTTGATGATATCAGCACCCTAAAGTCTTTCTTTTGTTGGCTTAACTCTTAAATCATATATCACAATTAGACTACTTATGATGTTCACAAGTGTGGGGCTGATCCAAGCTCCCCAAATTTCTCACTTAGATCACTACAATAGATTCCAAAGTGGTGTCCTTGCTTCTGCCCTGCACACCTTCATCCTGTTTTCCACATAGCAACTAGAGTAACTGTTGTGAAATGGAAGTCAGCTCATGTCACTTCTCTTGAAACCTTATGATAAACACCCATCTCATTCAGGGTAAAATCAACAATCTTTGCAATCAATGCTCTACAAGTATCTGTGTAATCTAAACATATTCCCTGTTATGCTCCCTTTCCCCTGTCCAAGTCTGTTTACTGATCCACCAGCACCAACTTTCATGGAACACTTCAAATATGCCAAGATTATTTTCTTCTTAGTGCCTGTGTACTTATTTTTCCTTGCAACTGGAACCTTGGCTGGCATTGATGCCTTAGCCAAAGTGAAACCTTTGAAGGTCTTTCCTTACAACACTATTTAAACTGCAACCACTCCAAGACTCCCTTTCTCTTTGTCTGCTTCCTTCATCTCCATACCCCTTATTAATATTGTACCATTTGTTCATTTGTTTTGTTTATTGTCTGTTTTCTTCCACTAACATATGAGTTCCATTAGGGTACAATTTTTTCTTAGTTTTCTTCCCTCCTTTAAGTCCTGTGCCTAGAACAATTTCTGTCATATTAGAAGGTTCTCCGCGTTTTTGTTGAATGAATGAATGGCTCTCTATTCTATAAATAATGATAGAAGCTCCTCAACCTACAATTAATGATTTAAAATAGCTGACCTATCTTTCCTAAGTTTGCTCTTTCAAATTAGCCTTTTGCTCTAGCCAAACCATACTATGCCTGCGACTCACCTTCTTGTTTCCTAGTCATTGTTCTGTGTCCAGATTCCTTCATGCTTATGAAAATAATACCCAAAGTTCAAACCCTACTTCAAGGCTGTCTCTTTAGTAAAGGGTAAAAAGAAGAAATTTTTCATAATGTTGACTTGAAAATGTAGAAAAATCTGAAGATATAATAAAAGTTAATCTTAGCTTTACCACCTTAGTCATTATTTATGAACATTTATTAACCTTGAATATATTTACTTTTAAAATTTACCTTAGTATCTGGTTATACTTTTTGTAATGTGTGTACTTTTGACTTAACAATATTCATACCTTCTTTGATGCTTATCCTCTGAAAACCTATCTTGTATATTGTCTTAACCATATTTGTATATGAATGCATTTGTAAATATATTTCTTATTTTGTTTTAATGAATATCTGCATATGATTACTGTATTACAAGTAATTATGAAATTGATTCTTAATCTAATTTCAAACTAAAAACAGATGTCACTATAAATCGTTGATCATAAAGAGTATAAAATATATAACTTTTATTTGTCTCACTAAAATACATTCCTTATTACAGAAAATAATTTAGTTTTATCTTTTTAAAGTGATTTTAACACTAAATGATTTTCTTATAACTTTCTGTAAGTGATTATTAATGTATTTTGAAATATATGTAAAAATAATTCACAAATTTACTGGTAAGTTTTTGCTGTATATATCTGTTGTAATAAATGCAAAGTTTATTTTATTTTACATGTTATATTGATTAATATGAAATCCTATTCACTTTTTTAAAAAAAATATATAGGTGTTTTGTCTTAGCTTAATAGGCAAAACTCGGGAAGAACTAAAACCACTTATTTCCATGAAATTCCTTCGGCCCCTCAGAGTTCTATCTCAATTTGAAAGAATGAAGGTAAGAGATGAGTTTCTAAGCTATATCTACAGATTTTTATTTGTAATTACTAAATTTGCACAAATTGGGAAACTTTGTCTTCTTCTCATTTGTACCTTTAACAGTATTAATACAACAGAAACCTTACATTTCATTGCTTAGAAACAGAGAGGAATAGGTACGTTTATTAAGATTCTACATTCTTATTCCTCATAAAGTATAAAAACCAATACAGACAAGTAAAAGAAACTAGTATTTGAGAGAGAAAATATAGTTTGAAAAGTATATTTCTACCCCATATACATATGCATATTAATGAAATTGTCTCCATTTTAAAAATACAGTTGTTAGAAAATGGAACTTGGGTTAGTTAACAAACTTTAAAATTATGCAAACATTGTATACCCTAAGTGGTTACTCACTGAATGAAAGAGAAGTTTGAATTTTAAGATAAATTTGTTTTTTTTAATGTCACAATCACAAGCGATGTCCTGTCATCATCACTCACATGTTAAAACCTCTTCTGAACAATGTAAAGAAAATAGATTGAATATTATAAAATGGCCAGTGTCTGAACAAAGTAAAGAAAATAGATTGAATATTATAAAATGGTCAGTGTTCAATCTTTTGTACCTGAAATGGAAATCGCATAATGCTTGACCTAATAGAAAGAAAATGGAGTCTCTGACCACCACAAGTAGTATAAGTATGTAGCTATACAGTGACCCATTGTATACAGAAATGACAGAACACATTGAAATGTACCTTTTATTTTATTTTATAATACATTTATGTGTTTTTGCATTTTTATTTACATAGATTTTTTTATACCAGTCTGCCACTTTACTACCTCATATCACATATTCATTGCTATGGTAGAACCTAGTGAGAAAATTATTATGTTTAACCTTTATCTCTGTAGTTTATACATTATATATTACATTTAAACTGTTACTGATTAAGAAACCATAACACTTAAACTCTTTCCACTTGGTAAAAAGCGAATGTTTATTTTTCTCTCAAATTTTGAGTGATTATTATACATACAAACAGAAATATAAGTAATTAAAAATATGTATTTTATTTAAAAAATAATTTCAGAAATTTTAATAATTTCACTTTTATATGATTGTGTAAAGTACTTAAGTACATTAATTATATTTGTATATATATACTTAGTCCATGATTCATGATAATATTCTTGTAATTCACACAAATGTGTCGTTGACTCATAATAATAGTGCTTAGGCCTGATCTGTTTGTTAAATACATTTGATTTATCTGTGTTGGGAAATTAATATTTTGATTATGTGGTAAATACATAAAAATTCCAAATGTGGCAAAATCCCAATTATACACCTCAGAAACAAAAAATCTAAAATAGTAATTGTAACATATAATAACTTAAGAAACAGACTTCATTAACCATATCATGAAGATCCACAAGGTGGTGATATTTCCCAGTGCTTTTAAACCAAAATAAGGTGGAAAATAAGCTGAAAATAAGATGGTTGAATGGTTCAATAAGATTGAAGCTAAAATGACAAAACAGCCTGGGCATGGTGGCTTACACCTGTAATCCTAGCAGTTTGGGAGACCAAGACGAACAGATCGCTTGAGCTCAGGAGTTTGAGACCAGCCCGGGTAAGACAGTGAGACCCTGTCTCTACAAAAAATACAAATTAGCCAGGTGTGGTGTGTGCACCTGTAGTCCCAGCTACTTGAGATGCTGAGGTGAGATGAAGTGAGAGGATCACCTGAGCCTGGGAGGTCAAGGCTGCAGTGAGCCGACACTGCTCCACTGCACTCCAGACTGAGTGACAGAGTGAGACTGTCTCAGAAAAAAAAAAAAAAAAGACAGCCACCTTTCCAGTATAAATACTGTTCAGTGATAGGAAAACATTATAGAATATTCTAACATGTAAACTGCAGAGGGCCTATTTACTCAAAATACACACACACACACCCCCCTAAGTAAGTAACTAAAATAAACAAACTCTTTTTTATTTTCGAAAAACGAGATAATGCCAGTTCTTTTTCCTAATAAGTTTAGACATATAGGGAGGAAAAAAAAATAACACAATCAGCAAGTTGTCTGCCCCAGTTTAGAGAAAAGCAGGAAGAGATTTGCCAGGGAAACTGACTCTGTCAGAAATTAGGCCCTGTACTATTTAATGCTGTACATTCATTAGAATGGCAATGAGGCAATGGCTGTGGACAATTCAAGGTCAGGAAAACAGTAGCCAGGCTACAGTAGCCAGGCTTAGAGCAAAGTCGGGTTCAGACCTGAAGTCTCATCTCAACCTCTGGAAGTTCTGTAAATTATCGCTGAAGATATATCATTGAGTATATTAGGAAGCTACATGCTTGTAAAATTAATGATTTATGTATTTAATAAGTTTAAGATCTTAGGTACTGTCTACTTTTCAAATATATGTGTCAACTATATCCACTCTTTTTATTCTCTATATGTGGATTTTCTAAAAGACATAGCATTTTTCTTTAGCAGAACCATTAATGGACCTTTCAAAATATTTAAAAGTATTAACAAAAGATCTAGTTTTAGAAATAAAAGTGTTACTGAAATCATAGTTAAAAGCCAAAATATTAATTCGAAGACAGACAACTATGGAATATCAGCAAGAATATGCAGGCAAAAGGATTAGTATCTAGTAATGACTGAAGGAAGGAAAGGTTAGAATGGTAGAAAACGAATCAATGGTGCCTCAGGAAGAAAGTGAAAGAAGGTCAGGAAAGGGAAAGAAAAAGTATAAAATAAAGAGAGGCTGGGCACAGTGGTTCACGCCTGTAATCCCATCACTTTGGGAGGCCAAGGTGGGTGGATTACCTGAGGTCAGGAGTTCAAGACCAGCCTGACCAACATGGTGAAACCCTATCTCTACTAAAAAAAACCACACACACACACACACACAAAGAAGCTAAGAGAAAAACAAGTAGTGGAAATAGTAAAACATATTATTATATTAGATATAGCAACTGATTTGCATTTGCCTTAGCAGCTTCAGTGGAGTAATAAGAATACAATTCTGATTTGAATTTTAAAGAGTGAGGTCAGTTGAGGAAATAATGACAGTGATTATAGATTATTGCTGATATTCAAGTTTAGGTGGTGGATTCATCTCCCAAGCTTCCTACTCTGGAGTGATTCATCAGTGACACCAAATGGTTCAGTGATGATTGAATCTTTGTGAAGTACAGCAACCCATTTAGTTTCCTGAAGCAATCTCTTCCCTTGGCTTCATTGACAGTACAATCTATTGGTCTTCTGATTCCCCTGACTACTCTTTCACATATTCCATTTCACTTAAAATATATAATATATATATTTTAAGATAACCTCATACATACACATGGATTCAATTATCTTGAATGATCATTTCTGGCACAATACAGGAAATCAATAAGCATGTATATATATATACACATACACACACACACATATTGAGTCAGCAAAATAATTATTTTTTCTAGTATTTGTACTAATCAGCTCTATTGTCATTTAATGATTTTTTAGTACAAACATTTTAAGAATATCTAGATTTGAATGTATTTTCTTTTTTTTTGGACAGAGTCTGGCTCTGTCACCCAGGCTGGAGTTCAGTGGTGCTATCTCTGCTCACTGCAAGCTCTGCCTCCTGGGTTCAAGTGATTCTCCTGCCTCAGCCTTCCAAGTAACTGGGACTATAGGCACCCGCCACCACACCTGGCTAATTTTTTGTATTTTAAGTAGAGAAGGGGTTTCACCATGTTAGCCAGGATGGTCTCGATCTCCTGACCTGGTGATCCACCCGCTTCGGCCTCTCAAAGTGCTGGGATTACAGGCATGAGCCACCATGCCTGGCCCGATTTGATTGTATTTTCTAAATAAAAATTGAATTGCTATTTAGGTTATTCCAGTACCAGCAAGTGGGCTGTTAAATCTTTAGATACAGCCTTTTAAGGTTTTTAAAAAATATGTCATTATATCAATTAGTATTTTTCAAACTGATCAAAAACTAAAACAGTTTCAGATTTCCTATCTAAAGTTTACATTTTTTATATATGCCAGGTGGTTGTGAGAGCTTTGATCAAAACAACTTTACCTACTTTGAATGTGTTTCTTGTCTGCCTGATGATCTGGCTGATTTTTAGTATCATGGGAGTAGACTTATTTGCTGGCAGATTCTATGAATGCATTGACCCAACAAGTGGAGAAAGGTTTCCTTCATCTGAAGTCATGAATAAGAGTCAGTGTGAAAGCCTTCTGTTTAATGAATCCATGCCATGGGAAAATGCAAAAATGAACTTTGATAATGTTGGAAATGGTTTCCTTTCTCTGCTTCAAGTAGTAAGTACACTTTTGACTTTTCTTTATTAATTATATATTCATCCATATTGTAGGTTGAATGCAAAGGACAAAATGTGGGTGATTAATACATTTGGTTATAAAATATTTTAGCGATTAGTAGATAAATGTAATGGGACATACAACTATCTCCCACCCCCAGTATTTCAATGTAGGTTCCTTCTATTTTCCATGTCAGCTGGCTGAGAAATAAAGAAAAAGAATACAAAGAGAGGAATTTTACAGCTGGGCCACTGGGGGTGACATCACATTTTGGTAGGACCATGGTGCCCACCTGAGCCTTAAAACCAGCATGTTTTTATTAAGGATTTCAAAAGGGGAGGGGGTGTACAAACAGGGAGTAGGTCACATGCTTCAAGGGGCAAAAAGCGGAACAAAGATCACGTGCTTCTGAGGAAACAGGACAAGGACAAAATCAGAACTCCTGATGAGGGTCTATATGTTCAGCGATGCACATATTGTCTTGATAAACATCTTAACAGAAAACAGGGTTCAAGAGCAGAGAATCTGTCTGACCAAAAATTTACCAGGATGGAGTTTCCCAATCCTAGTAAGCCTGAGGGTACTGCAGGAGACCAGGGCGTATCTCAGTCCTTATCTCAACTGCATAGGACAGACATTCCCAGAGTGGCTATTTATAGACCTCCCCACAGGAATAAATTCCTTTCCCAGAGTATTAATATCAATATTCCTTACTGGGAAAAGAATTTAGTGGTATCTTCCCTACTTGCACATCCGTTTATAGGCTCTCTGCAAGAAGAAAAATATGGCTCTTTTTGCCCAACCCCGCAGGCAGTGAGACCTTATGGTTGTCTTCCCTTGTTCCCTAAAACTTGCTGTTATTCTGTTCTTTTTCAAGGTGCACTGATTTCATATTGTTCAAACACATATGTTTTACAATCAATTTGTACAGTTAACACAATTATCACAGTGGTCCTGAGGTACCAGTGAGATGTACATCCTCAGCTTACGAAGATAACAGGATTAAGAGATCAGGGTTTCCCTAGAGGGACAGAACTAATAGGATATATATATCTTATTATAAATATAAAATACATATCCTATTATATATTATCCTATATAATATATATTATATATCCCATATATTATTTAGCACATTATATATTATATATTATCCCATATAATAATATATATTCTATATATATTTTGTGTGTGTGTGTGAATATATATATATATATATATATATATATATATATATATATATATATGATATATATGTAAATATATACACACACACACACATATATATATAAAAAGGGGAGTTTATTAAGTATTAACTTACATGATCAATGATCACAGGGTCCCACAATAGGCTGTCTGCAAGCTTGAGGAGCAAGGAGAGCCAGTCCAAGTCTCAAAACTGAAGAATTTGGAGTCCAATGTTTGAGGGCAGGAAGCATCCAGCGTGGGAGAAAAATATAGGCTGGGAGGCTAGGCCAGTCTCCTCTTTTCACATTTTCCTTTCTGCTTTATATTTGCTGGCAGCTGATTAGATTGTGTCCACTAGATTAAGGGTGGGTCTGCCTTTCCTAGCCCACTGACTCAAATGTTAATCTCCTTTGGCAACACCCTCACAGACGTGCCCAGGATCAATACTTTGCATCCTTCAATCCAATCAAGTTGACAGTCAGTATTAACCATCACAGGTAATAATTATTTGGTCCAATCCAAGTGGCTACTTTTTATCTCTTTAGCATTTTGAGGAACTGCTACTCAGTGACTCAGTATCTAGCAGATGTGAAGAGTTGAACAATTCCTCTTATGTCTCTCACAGAAAAGAAAATGTATAGCAGCTACAAGTCACCATGACATATGGCCGCGTGTATTTATTTACCATTTATATATTTGTTTCCCTATTTATCTTTTTCTAGTCATACTATCTTAAAATATTTTGTTACTAACTACAAATAACCTAAGTACTTGAAATAGTTGTTAACAGACAGTATAATAATGAAAATGTTGAGAATCCCAATTACACAGTATATGGAAGTGTGGCAAACCTATGTCAAATGTTTCAGTGCACTAATAACAGATTGAGATTTTACTTTTTATTTGCCAGGAAGCATAAATTTTAAATGCATGTCATTTTTACAGGCAACATTTAATGGATGGATCACTATTATGAATTCAGCAATTGATTCTGTTGCTGTAAGTATAATATCATTTTAAAGTCATTGTTAGGATACAAGCAAAGTCATTTTTGCAATTTGAGCACAGGACACCAGTAATAATGAATAGAAATTAAACGCTTTTCAGATTGGAAATTTCATTGGCAGTGAAATTCTTCCAGAGTTATTATATACAATGATTGAGGTCCCATAGGCTCATTTGAAAGGTTACCAGATTTTGCAACAATGGTTAAATGAATGAAATGAACTTTAACATCCATACAAAGCAATGATATCCTTTGCCAAAGAGCAAAAAGAAAACAGTTTCTTAGGTAGCATTGTTGGGTTTTCTTGTCATAAATTGTTTTATAAAACTTGTTTTAAAAAGCCGGTATCAATAATTTGCTTATTTTAAACTTCTAGGTAAATATACAGCCTCATTTTGAAGTCAACATCTACATGTATTGTTACTTTATCAACTTTATTATATTTGGAGTATTTCTCCCTCTGAGTATGCTGATTAGTGTTATTATTGATAATTTCAACAAGCATAAAATAAAGATAAGTATAAATATTATTTGTTTATCCAATGTCTGAGGAAATCAGGCATATGCATGAATATATAAATGCCCTGCTTCAAATAATTGGCTTTGGATTCAGCTTAATGTCATTTTTATTTGACATGTATCTTAAAAAATCATGATTAATGTTCCTGCACTTTGATGAACATTGCCAAAATGTTCATCTTTACATTGACTTTTAAATCCAAAATATGTACTACACAGTCAAGTTTAAAAGTTAAAAATTATAAGTGTCTGTGTAAAAATTACAAGTGTTTTGAAAATAATGATGTACTGAAAAATAAATACTGTAAGTAAAATTTTCTATCTTAACAAATATGTGAAGAGTTCCAGAAAAAAAGCACTCTTTTACTCGCTGTTATATTTAAAGCCTTCACAGTCAGCCAGCATGGACATCTTTCTAAGTTAGAGTAGTTCTTTCTGCTAGAAGTAGAGAGAGTCATAAATCCTAATTGGGTGGCCTAAGTAGGGGTGCTTGAACCCCGTAAGACAGAGTTCAGAGACGGAATTGAGTAACTACTGTTTCATGCCATTTCTAAAAAGCGACTTCCTTCAGGGCCTCCACAAATACAAATGACTAAAAAGACATGTAAGTCGAGTTGTTTTACACAGGCACCTAATCTCTTTTGGGAAGCCTTCCAAAAAAGTCAAAGGAAAGAATAGTTTAATTTTGAAATTTTATCTTCAGCCATGTAATCAAACTTTAGCCATGTGTAAAATCTGATACAGTAGACCCTCCTTATCCAAGGGGACTTTGTTCCAAGACCTCCAGTGGATGTCTGAAACTGCAGGGTAGTACCTAACCTGATTGCTGTAAATCAAAACATGTTTCTGTTCACGTTAAGATGGCTTTTCCATGACTAAGGCTTATCATGCACTGTGGCCATTTGCAGTTTGAAGTATAACGGCAAATCAAGCATACATTTATTTTTCATTCTTCACAATTTCATGGACAGAAGATTCATTCATACCATAGATTTGGCAGCCTCAGCATATATATCTATATATATTTTTTCTTTCCTTAAGTCAAGCACTTTCACCTTTTCTCTTAAAGGAAGCACTTTGCAGCTTCCTTTTGGCATATTCGAATGCCAGCATCACTTCTCTTGCATTTTGGGGGTTATTATTAATTAAAATAAGGATTATTTGAACACAATCGCTGCGATAACAGAGATAGCTGCAAAGTGACTAATGTGTGGGTGGCATAGACTGAGTGGATATGCTGGACAAAGGGATGATTCACATTCCAATTTCCACAGAGCAGGATGGCACAAGATTTCATCACACAACTCAGACCCACATGAAATTTAAAATGTATTAACTATTTATTTTTAGGATTTTTCATGCAATAATTTCCAACTGTGGTTGACCATGGCTAACTGACGCTGTGAAAAGTGAGACTTCAGATAAGGGGGGACTACTGTATATCACTCTTGAGTCTCCACCAATGAAATAGGAGTAGACAGCTGAGTGATCAAATGTGATTTTGATTGGATGCTTCAGCTTTCTACGAATATCAACCCTGTAGGATAACATACTAAGATTTGCTTCTAGGCTTCCAATTGGTGTTTGCCATCAATTTAAGCAAGCAGGTCCTGATTTAGAGCAGTAACAATTCCTAATTCCTAGGACATGACATTATTCACTTCGCATATATTACATAAGATACTGAAATTAGCACTATAAACACAAAAATTAATAAGTCCTCAAACGTGCTATGAAGAAGCAAGCACAAGGTACTTTTGGAATAATAGTAAAAAAAATCTTCTGATAGTATTTGAAAAATAAAGCAATATACAGTCATATAAAAATGATCACATATGATCATTTCTGTTTATTTCTGCTTATTAAAAGATACAAATCAACTTTTCCTTTAGCTGTTGAACTCAACCTTTCTTAGTAAATATTTCCAGATATCCCCTGCTGTTTCTCCTTTGCCCTCTTCTACAACCCTGTGTGAAAATAGAGTTGACGCTTCCCTAACAGAGTGCACTTAGAGGTTACTGAATTTCTGTCACTATCGGCATGTATTCTGTATGTGCTTTTTATGGATTTTTGGGCAGAAAGTCAGACATGTTCAAACATGATTTCATTCACTGCAGTTAAGCCTTTTTTTAGAAGAGTAAATTAATAATTGCCAAGTCTTTAAAATGCATACTAATATAAGGAAAAATTTGGATTAAGTGTGATTTTAATATATTTTTCTTTCCTTTCTTTACCTGGGAGGCTCAAATATCTTTATCACGGTTAAACAGAGAAAACAGTACCACAGGCTGAAGCAGTTAATGTATGAGGACTCTCAAAGACCAGTACCTCGCCCACGAGTAAGAAAATGTCTAGATTTTTTGAAACTTCAATGGAGGTGTTTTTTATATATTATTTTAAAAGCCTTAACAAATGCTTTTGACAAAATTTTTGTGTCCCTTAACAAAGCTTTTCATGGTCATTTTGTTTGTTTGTTTGTTTTTACTATATGTTATAGTTTGGCAAAAATTTGGGTTCACACTCTCATTTATTTTGGGAAGAAAGTGGTAGAGTATAAAGACCATATATATGTATATGTATCCTATTAATGGGACTATTGCACCTGTTTTTTTACCCACAGAACAAACTCCAAGGATTCATTTTTGACTTGGTAACAAGCCAAGTTTTTAATGTCATTGTTATGGTTCTTATATGTTTCCAAGCAATAGCCATGATGATAGACACTGAAGGTCAGAGTCTAGAAATGTACATTGCTCTCTACTGGATTAACTCAATTTTTGTTATGCTATATACTATGGAATGTATACTGAAGCTCATCGCTCTCCGTTGTTTTTATTTCACCATTGTGTGGAACATTTTTGATTTTATGGTGGTTATTTTCTCCATCACAGGTGAGATTTTCTTTTGTCGAATTTTTATTCATAATAATATTAATTCAAGCAAGCTCTTACACTAAATATCTCATGAAATATAGTCTCCTAATAAGCAAAACAGATAGGGATCTTTTTTTATTTTCAACAGGAATGCTTCACATTTGTATTCATACATGTACCACCCATGCCTGATAGAGATAAGATGTTCAAAAATATTTCTTGGACTAGTAACATAGACTTTGCATCACAAGCCACCAGGTGAATGTTTAGTCACCCCTTCATTCTGTAATATACATTAATTTTCTAGATGACACTAGAAAGATCTTTATGCCTTAGAATGATGTAACCTTTCAAGTCTGTTATTATTTCCTTCCCTCTAATCTCTAAAACTATTTATAACTTATACAATACTAGAGTTTCAGGCTTTAATAAATTTGTTGCTTGTTTTCTCTTACTTTGGAGATCTCTCTCTTATTTAATAAATATACTTGATAATTCTCTTTGTGAATAAAAGCTGTATTATATACAAAAAATTCAGTAGTAAACAAGATAGGTGTAATTTCTGTGTACACATAGCTTACAGTCTATTAAAGGATATAGATAATTAAACAGTACATTTTAATATGTGCTGTTAAGGTTATGGTAGGGAAGGCACAGGGTGCTGCAGCAGCATAGCAGAAGGAGGTCACCTAATCAGTGAGTAGAGGTCAGAGAAAACTTTATGGAAGATGTGAAATCTAATTAGAGACTTTTCAGATAAGGAGATAGCCAAGCAAATAATTTAGTGTCAAAAGAGTTTCGGGCAGAGAGATGTTTGTCTGCTTCCCCATAACACACATATTACGATGTAAGTTCCATGAGAGTAGGAACAATATTTAAGTTTACTCATCAAGCACTATTCTATGTATTGAGTAGTAGAAAATGTAGATAAACTGTTTGCTCAGATGTGCTTCCAAATATTCACTCATTCAGTTGATAGTGGAAACAATGCAACTAACTACTGAAAAAAACCGTAAGTTTCAGAAAAGAAGCAACTATCAGAAAAACTGATAGAAAAGTACGTGAAGACAGGAGGGAGCTGATAGGAAGAAGGCTGAGGAAGGATGGAATTAGAGTCCTGTAAGACTGAAGAGGACTTCATCAGAGAACTGGAAGGAAAAGCAATTGCAGTCAGAGAGAAAGCAGTTTGAATTTGAAGTTTCAGAAGGCAAGGTATCCTGGATCCAGAATGTGATTATAAATGTGGATTTGTAAAATGATGGAGAAGAATATAATAACTTGAGAAGACCAAAGACAGAAAGTAGCTTTTAAATGGATTGTTGATGGTAGATGCTAAGGTGAAATGAGAGAGATTGAGTCAATTATTGAAGTATTCAATGAATATGAATGAAGAATGAGTAGACTATAGAGCCAAGGAATGGTAGGAAATGATATAGCTGAAAGGCATGCTCCACAGTGTCAAGAATCTCTTTCTTTATAAAGATAATAGGAAGGAAAAGTGACCAGAAATCACATTGAAAAGAAAGAAAGATACATATTTTTTCTTTCTAATCTGAGGAAAGTGGAGTGGGGAAGAATGAGCTCCCTGTATTTGAGAGGGTTGCAAGGGAAATAGAGGCTTCAAGATAGAGCCAGATTTAGCCATCATCCTCTGTAAACTAAAACAGGAACAGAAATCCAAACACTACATATTCTTACTTGTAAGTGGGAGTTGAACAATGAGAACACATGGACCGTGAGAGGGGAACAACACACACCAGGGCCTGTTGGAGGGTGGGGTGTGAGGGGAAGGAACTTAGAGGACTGGTCCATAGGTGCAGCAAACCACCATGGCACATGTATCCCTGGGTAACAAACCTACATGTTCTGCACATGTATCCTGGCATTTCTTTTTAGAAGAAATAAAGAAAAACAAAAATTAAAAAAAGAACCTTCCCCTGCCCCCCAAAAAAGAGATTGGGTTAAAAAATTAGTGATGAGAATGCAGAGGAATTTATTCACAATTTAGTGATACTTCCATCATAATGAAAGAATTTGGAAGGTTGAAGGAAAATGAGAATTTGGGTCAGAGTAGAAGATTCACTAAAGCACTATAGAGATAGGGTATTGATAGGATAGAACATCAGCAAGAAATGTTATCTTAGGCAGAGACCAAGTTTAACAGAAATGTGAGATGTGATTCCTCCAGATTCAACAAACCTACCATATCACTTAGAAGTCTCTTGGGATTCTTCCTTCCACTACCTTCTCAATTCAAAATAAACAACATTCTCTCTAATACTTCCAGAGAACATGTCTTTAATGTAATTATAATTTTAACTTGTTTGATAGTTCTTATGTTAATCACTGCCATACTTCCCTCATCTAACTACCACAGCTACAAAAAAGTTCTAAAAAAAAAGACTTATTTATTCAACTCATATTTAAAGTTCCTGGAGCCCCAGTACTATTTATGAAATAAAGAAATTAAATTACAATCTATGAATCATGGAATGCCAGACATTTCTGTAATTATATTTACCAATTAGGTCTTTCTGTCTTATAATTATTTTATATGTCTATCACTAGTTTCTAAATTATAAGGTTCCCAAAGACAGAAATCATGTCATTCATCTTTGCATATTGATGTGATATATTTATTGGGCATTCAGTAAAGGTTACATGGAACTAAATTGCTTGATCCAATAGCAATAAAAAATTATGACTATTGTCCTACATTACAGAATCAGGTCATCTGTAATTCCACAACTACTTGATCTATACTACTCTTAGATTATGTTACAGAAAAATAATCTTCCAAATTTAGCTAGATACCCTAAGCATTGATACAGTTGGTGTTTGGCTGACCCAAACTGTCAACATACTAACTGTTAAATGAGAATGATTAGTAAAATAGAAGGGATCAATAAAGGATTAATAAAATATAGGGAAAAACGATTAAGTGTAAAATAATTTATAGTCCTCAAAATACAATTGTGTTTGAATAATTGTATAGCCTGCTTTATCTTTTCCCACCCCCAGGACTATGTCTGCCTATGACAGTAGGATCCTACCTTGTGTCTCCTTCATTTGTGCAACTGATACTTCTCTCACGGATCATTCACATGCTGCGTCTTGGAAAAGGACCACAGGTGTTTCATAATCTGATGCTTCCTTTGATGTTGTCCCTCCCAGCATTATTGAACATCATTCTTCTCATCTTCCTGGTCATGTTCATCTATGCCATATTTGGAATGTACAATTTTGCCTATGTTAAAAAAGAAGCTGGAATTAATGATGTGTCTAATTTTGAAACCTTTGGCAGCAGTATGCTCTGTCTTTTTCAAGTTGCAATATTTGCTGGTTGGGATGGGATGCTTGATGCAATTTTCAACAGTAAATGGTCTGACTGTGATCCTGATAAAATTAACCCTGGGACTCAAGTCAGAGGAGATTGTGGGAACCCCTCTGTTGGGATTTTTTATTTTGTCAGTTATATCCTCATATCATGGCTGATCATTGTAAATATGTATATTGTTGTTGTCATGGAGTTTTTAAATATTGCTTCTAAGAAGAAAAACAATACCTTGAGTGAAGATGATTTTAGGAAATTCTTTCAGGTATGGAAAAGGTTTGATCCTGATAGGACCCAGTACATAGACTCTACCAAGCTTTCAGATTTTGCAGCTGCTCTTGATCCTCCTCTTTTCATGGCAAAACCAAACAAGGGCCAGCTCATTGCTTTGGACCTCCCCATGGCTGTTGGGGATAGAATTCATTGCCTCGATATCCTACTTGCTTTTACAAAGAGAGTTATGGGTCAAGATGTGAGGATGGAGAAACTTCTTTCAGAAATAGAATCAGGGTTTTTGTTAGCCAACCCTTTTAAGATCACATGTGAGCCAATTACGACTACTTTGAAACGAAAACAAGAGGCAGTTTCAGCAACCATCATTCAACGTGCTTATAAAAATTACCGCTTGAGGCGAAATGACAAAAATACATCACACATTCATATGATAGATGATGATAGAGATGTTCACGCTACTAAAGAAGGTGCCTATTTTGACAAAGCTAAGGAAAAGTCACCTATTCAAAGCCAGATCTAATCCCACTTACCACCTCTGCATATTTCTTCACATATCTGAAAAATGTTGAAAGCCTAAGCCAGGAATAAAAGATCAGAAAAAGTAGAGATAATCAATTCTTTACAACCCATGGTAATTAAGCTTATATTCACAAGACTTCATGCCAATTCACTTTTTAGCATTATATCTAACAAATCCAGAGAACCCTTAATATTGCTGCAGTGAGTTTAAAGTGGGTTAAAGTGGCCATTTGACAGTCTCATGTTTGTTTTCTCTATATGGCTTATATGATGTGTGCCTTCTAGGGAATGAAGGGAAGTGGTGATAGAGATCAGCAGCAGCAGGGGCTTTCTTTTATATTTTATGTATAATTTAATGGGCTTCAAGTCACCGCTATTAAGACTTACAAGTAAGCAAATACTTTCCTGATGTGGGATGGTGAAATGCCACCGGCTATTAAATCATAAACTTGCCTAGACAAATGCCAATTGGAAGAAAGGAGAGAGCAGTTTTTTAGAACGTGCCTTTGAGATCAGCCTCAGAGATTCTTGGGCTGATTAAAGCTGCATTTGAAAAAGATTGGTTGAAGCTCTATGTTTATTTTTGTATGTTCTTGTTTCCTTTTCATTTTGGAACTGGGAATGAATAGGATTTCACTGTACTCGAGCTCCTGGTTTCTCATCTCTGGCTAGTTCCACCTAAGCTCTGGCTCTCGAACAGGACAGATTCATAAAACAAGAAGCATAAAGGAGAGTTATGGCCTACTTTTTTTGCATTTTCTTCTCATTTACACCTATTTTTTAAAAAGTATACATTTACTAAAATGATGTAATAGATAATATGTTAATAGACTCAAGGTTTACCTTATTATGAAATTGATGTATTTTTACCAGTTATTTCTAATGTAACATTGAATATATAAGATCTGACAAATGTATGTTTAAATATGAATTAGAAGAGTTGAGAGCTACCATTATGTACAGGGATTCTCAGAGTGTCTTGACCCTTAACTGGGAAGTTGTGGCAACTTTAAGGTACTTTTTACTGTACGTTATAATTCTTTACAACTTAGAGAAAGATAATGGTCACTCAAACTATGAGAACTATGAATTAGGAGATAAAAGTTTAAATTTGTTGTTGTTTTATAACATTAGTATGTACAAGTTAATTTTCCCTTATATATTTACATTTTCAAGGTTTTTAATCTTATCATATACATCAATACTCTATAAAATGTTTTATATTCAAAGAACTGTAGAATCCTAAACATTAGTTTTCACTATTGAAATCATTATTATTATTATTATTATTGAGACAGAGTCTCGCTGTGTCTCCCAGACTGGAGTGCAGTGGCACGATCTCGACTCACTGCAAGTTCCAGCTCCCAGGTTCATGCCATTCTCCTGCCTCAGCCTCCCCAGTAGCTGGGACTACAGGCGCCTGCCACCACGCCTGGCTAATTTTTTGTATTTTTAGTAGAGACGGGGTTTCACCGTGTTAGCCAGGATGGTCTCGATCTCCTGACCTCGTGATCTGCCCGTCTCGGCCTCCCAAAGTGCTGGAATTACAGGCGTGAGCCACCACGCCCAGCCTGAAATTATTTTTTAAATATAGACATAAGTAGTTGTCCTTTGACTTATTCATATAAATATAGTCGTTTACTTACAAGTAGTTTGAGATTCTGCGAGTTATTCCGACTGTATGAAGATTGATTTCAATGAGTCTGCTAAGTCCTAAAAGATTCAGAAAGAAAATTTATATATCATTGATTTAAATGTCATCCTTTAAATATGTTGTGTAACATTCAATATAGTTTATGTGTCAGTAATTGTATTTTATTCTGAATGCATGATCTCAAGCCTTAACTATTATAATCTTTTTTTGCCCCTCAGAAATTGAATAACCTAACCAAGATGCCTTTAGGGGATGCCCTAAATGAATGTAATTTCAGGATGTTTTTTTCCTCTCTAAGTGTTCCTTCCCTTTCTCCCCCTGCTCTCCATTATATTATGGGGACCAGTGAGGAACCAGTGTTGACTTGGTGAAAATGTGACAGCTGGTGCTTTAAGCTTCTCTGTTTTCTATTTCTTGGGAATCCTGTAGAAACTGCTTCAGATACTTAAACTGAATCATAACTTGCTTCTGTAGATTGCATAAAGACAACAAACTGATTTTAGTTTGAAAAGTATGTCTTTTACTTGTAAACCTTGTTTGCCAGTTAGCTTCCAAAAGCTGTGTAAAGAGTTATTTTTAACAAAGTCATAACAATATGTTACTTTTTAGATGCTATAGAAAATAATAAATATAACTTGTAAACCACATTAAGCTGTGTTTGTTTTTAATTTGATAAATCATGTTGGCAACTTTGTGTAATTTACTTTTTAAACAAAGCTTTACATTGAAGTTTGTTAATTCAGGCTTAAAACTGGAAACAGTTGTGCTCTCTTTAGATCACATAATTTTGTAAAACAAATTTTAGTAAGCTTACCAGAGGCCCCTACACATTAACAAGATATAAAAAGATCACTCTTCTCATCAAAATTATAATGATAATTTTATTAGATATATTTTCGTATTATTAGAATTTGCTTTCTGGAAGAAAATACTGAAATTAAATTTATTGGTACACTACTATTTATCAATTTCTGCATCTTCAAAAATTTTATTGTGCTTCATTAATAAATATAATACACTTGAAATTGTTTTAAAGATAATGGTAACAGCTACCATTTATTGAGCACACTCCTATGCCCAGCCTTATCCTATGTATTTATCATGCATGAAGAAGTGATCACTCTTAGTTCATGAGTGAAAAAAGTTAGGTTTAGAAAGGTGATGAAGTTTTTGTATGGCAGAGACCTTATAAGTAAAAAGGCCAGGACTCTAAACCAGGTCCAGTTACAGAACCTAGTGTGTTTTCTCTCACACTCACTCTTGCTCTCTCTCTCTCTCCCTCTCCCTCTGTCCCACTTTCCCCATTTGGTGGAGGGAATTTTAAAAGTAGAGACATTCCCTGGAAAAAGGGAAGTCACAAGAGATAAAATCATAGAAGTTGAAAAATTCAACATTTTGTGAATGCTGAATACTAAAGGTAAACTCAGATCCTATTCAGATAAAGATATATCTGAGACTGAAGAGCTTACCGACTACTGGGGGGAAACATAACTATGCAGCTGGTTATAATATGTGATAATTTTTATACTATGATTGTACATTGTAATACACCATATGGGCAGGAATAATGGGTTCTGTGTTGGATATCAGAGATGAAGTGAGTAAAGTGGGCCCCTGCAGAAAAAGGAGGACTTTGTCAATTAAAGAAGCGATTTTATTAAACACAGAGGCACTTGTAAGGAGAAGAGTCCACCACAGAGATGAGACCTGGGCATCCAGCTTATAGTTCTTCATCCTGGAGGATAAAAAGATATGAGCCAAGGAGACGATAAATCCCTATTGCAGAGGTTAGCTAGAAAATCTGAGCAGAATTACTCTGGACACCTCAAATCCCTTCTCAGACATGTTTTATTTTTCTCTTTGGTTTTTGAACTTTCTCTCCTGTTATCTGTTCCTTTCCATAAATTCTGGGTCTGCATTCTTATCTATAATGGTCAATAAAGAACTCCAGTGAATGAGTGAGTCTTCACAAGTGGAAATTTTCATCTTTATGTTTGGTAAACTAAAACTTTCAGGGTTAGACACTTAATCATCTCCTCATCTGTACAGAAACCTCTGTCTTCAATTACTTATAATCACACACTGGCTCAAAGAATTCTATCCCAACTCCAGCCCCAGGTTCTACTCACTATCCAGGTGGCATAACCCTATACTCCTGGATTCTAGTCTAGGCTCTTTGAAAGTCTACACCTTCAAATGATCCATAAGTTCGCAGTCCACATTTATACACAATTTTATCACCATTTTTTCCTTATTTTCTCCCTCCATTTTGTCCTTTTATAAAAATCTGTTGAGCACCTCCTAGGTATTAGGCACAACAATTTAGAGATAAATAGGATTGCTTTTATCCTTAAAAAGTCATTTCTTAGTGTGACAAAACACCATGTTGGAACTGTTTGTTAACTCCCTTCCAATAGCGGAGATCCTCACCAAGAGCTAGTGGAAAGTTTTACTGAACTGAGCAGAAAAGCTGGATCTTGAGCTAAGTGTTCAAGTAAATGGGATTTTGTTGGAGGTGACGATGAAAATGAGGAATGACATCCTAAGCTGAAGTAACAGCAAATACAGAAGTGTGAAAAATAGAGTCCATAAACCGCAAGTCTCTCTACTTGTATGTTAATGCAAAAAGCATTCAAAAAATGGCATGAGATGGTAGAGTTGGAATCTAGGATGTGTTCATGTGAGGGAAAGAAAAATGACAACTCAAGAATGTTAAGGTTGAGATGACTTCAAAGGAACACTTAGACTGGGTGCAGTTGCTCATTTCTGGAATCCCAGCACTTTGGGTGGCCAAAGTGGGAGGCTTGCTTGAGCCCAGGAGTTCAAGACCAGCCTGGACAACATGGTGAGACCCTGTCTCTAAATTTTTTTAAAAAAGAGAACACTTAAAGTGGGCTTTCTCAATTACCAAGCAATACCTATCTTATAAATTAAATTGCTCGTATTGTCTATCAATCATTCTTTTTAAAATATATTTATTGAGACATGATTAACATATCCTTGTAAAGTATATAATTAGATGGTTTTAGTATATTAACAGAGCTGTACAAGCATCACAGCAATTCAAGTTTGTAACAGTTTTATCTCTGTTGAGAGTCACTCCATATTCCACCACCACCTAACCCTAGAAAACCATGAATTTACTTTCTGTCTCTATAGATTTATCTGTTCTAGACAGTTCATATTAATGGAACAATATAATATGTGATCTTTTTTCTTTTTTGTTTAACTTTTATTTTAAGTTCAGGGGTACAAGTGCAGGTTTGTTACACAGGTAAACTTGTGTCATGGGGGTTTGCTGTACAAATTAGTTCATCACCCAGATATTAAGCCTAGTACCCATTAGTTATTTTTCCTGATTCTCTCCCTCCTACCACCTTTCACCCTCCAATAGACCCCAGGGTGTGTTGTTCCCCTCTATGTGTTCATCTGTTCTCATCATTTAGCTCCTACTTATAAGTGAGAACATGCAGTATTTAGTTTTCTACTCCTGTGTTAGTTTGCTAAGGATAATGACCTTCATTTCCATCCATGTCCCAGCAAAGGACATGATCTCATTCTTTTTTATGGCTGCATAGTATTACATGGTATATATGTACCACATTTTCTTCTTCTACACTGTTGGTGGGAGTGTAAATATGTGATTTTTTTTTGACTGGCTTCTTTCATTTAGCACAATATTTCAAATGTTGTAGCAGATATCAGTACTTCATTCCTCTTTATTGCTGATTAATATTTAACTATGTGGATATATTATATTTTATTTATCCATTCATTATTTGGATTGTTTCCACATTTTGAGTATTATGAATAATGCTGCTATGAACATTAGTGTACAATTTTGGGTAGATCCATTATTTCAATTCTCTTCACTATATACTTAGAGGTGAAATTGGTACCACTATGTTTAATTTACTGACAAACTGCTCTACTGGTTTTCAAAATTGTTCCAACCATTTTATATTCCCACCAGCAATGCATGTAGGTGTCATTTTTTCACATTCTTGCTAACATTTGCTATATGTATTTTTGTTTATAGCAATCCTGAGTGTGAAGTAGATTCTCACTGTAGTCTTGATTTGCACTTTGCTAATGGCTAATTATATTGAGAACATTATCATGAGTTTACTGGATATCTGTATGTCTTCTTTGGAGGGATGCCTATTCAAATCCATTGCCCATTTTTAGTTGGATTATTTATCTTTTATTGCGGTTCTTCCTATATTTTAGATAGCAGTTCTTTATTAGACATATGATTTGCAAATATTTTTCTCACGTTATGTGAGTCGTCTTTTTACTTTCTTGATTATGTCCTTTGATACACAAAAGTTTTAATTTTGTTGAAGTCCAATTTATCAAGCTTTTACTTGTACTTTTAGGATATTTGAGAAACTATTGCCTAATCCAAGCTTACAACGATTTACTCCCACGTTTTCTTCTAAGAGTGTTGTGTTTTAGCTCTTATATTTAAGTTTATGCTTCTGAGTTAATTTTTGTGTGTGTATGGTTTGAGACAAGGGTCTAAGATTATGCTTTTGCATATTGCTATCCAGCTGTCCCAGCACCATTTGTTGAATATTGTTCTTTCCCCATTCAATTGTCTTGACACTCTTGTTGAAATCAATTGACCATAAATGTAACAGTTTATTTCTGGATTCTCTATTCCTTTGACCTATATATCTATTCTTTTTCCATCACCAAACTGTTTAGATTGCAGTAGCTGTGTAGTAAGCTTGGAAATAAGAAGATATGACTCCTTCAACTTTGTTCTAATTTTTTTTTCAAGATAGTTAGGTTATTCTAGGGCTGTTTCTACATAAATTTTATGATAAGCTTATTAACTTCTACAAAAAAGCCAAGCTGGGATTTTGATAGAGTTGCCATCAAAACCCTATCAAATGGTTTTGAGAATCGTTTGAGTATTTTTGCCTTGTTTTTCCTTATTCATTAATATGGTATGTATTTTACTTTTATTTACAGGTTTATCAATTGTATTGACTTTTTTAAAAACAGACTTTTGTTTCATTGATTTTTCCTGTTGTTTTCCATTTTTCTATTTTATAGGATTATCCTATTTGTTATTTCATTCTTTCTGCTTGCTTTATATTCATTTTGTTCTGTATAATTTCTTGAGTTAGGGAATTAAGGGTTTTTTGAGACATTTATTCATAGCCAATATGCCCTTAAAGATTAAAAGTTTTCTCCTTGACACTATTTAGTGGCATTTTACATATTTTGATATGTTATAATTTTTATTTATTCAGTTCTGTGTATCTTAAAAATTTCCTTTAAGGCTTCATCTTAAGCCCTATGTATTTCTTAATTTCCAATAAGGCTTTCTCTTAGGCCCATGGATTTAGAAATGTGCTGTTTAATTTCTACAGATTTGGAGATATTCCTTTGTTTTATGTAATTAATTTATAATTTTAATCCTTTGTGGTCAGAGAATACACTATATATGACTTTAATTCTTTTGAATTTATTGAGGTTTGTTTTATGACCCTGGCTATGGTCTATCTTAGTAATTGCTTCATGGTCTATCTTTGTAATTGCTTCATGGACGCTTGGAGAAAATGTGTATTCTGCAATTGTTGGATGAAGTGTTGCATATATGTTTGTTAGATCCTGTTCGCTGATTGTGTTGTTCAGAAAATCAGGATATAGAATCTTTGTTGATTTTCTGTCTGGTGTTTTTATCAGTTCCTGAGAAGGAGCTGTTGAAATCCCCAGCTACAATTATGAATTTTTCTGTTTCTCCTTTCAAGCACTCTCAGATTTTCTTACATGTATTTTGAAACTCTGTTGTTTGATGCATATATAGATGACTGTTATTTCTTCCTAATAGCTTGCTTTTTGTCATTATGTGTGTCCGTTTTTGTAGTTAATAATTTTCTTTCTCTGAGGTCAACTTTATCAGATAACAGTGTAGCCCATTTTGTTTTTTTTTTAATTAAGGTTTGCATAGCAATTTTTTTTCACCATTTTACTTTCAACCTATATATGTCATTGAATTTGAAGGGAGTTTCTTGTAAGCAGCCTTTAGCTGTGGTATATTTTTTATCTATTTTTTTGTTGATGTATTTGGAACTCTTACACTTGAGGCAATTATTCATATGCCAGTACTTAAGGTTGCCACTTATTAGCTCTTTCCTGTTTGTTTTCTCTGGACTCAGACCTCTGTTTCTCTTTTCTCTTCTTCCTGCATGTTCCTGGAACATATTTTAGAATTTCATCTGATTTAATTATAGTGATTTTGAGTGTATCATTTTTGGTAGTGGTTGTTCTGAGTATTCCTGTATCTATTTGTCTCTCTCACTATCTATCTATCTCTTTATGAGTCTACTTGTATTACTATTTTAACCTTCCCTTTTCTTCCCCATTTTTATAATATCATCATGAGAATGAGATTATGCTATAATTTTGTTCCACTCATCAAACATCACTTACAAAGCTCATTGTATGACCTATATTTCTGCTTTTTGTATTATTACTTCTTCCTTCCTGATGCTCCATGATCTCTTCTTTTATTCATCTTTTCTGTTAGAAGAATTCTATTCAGCCAGTCTTTAAGGATTATGTCTGCTAGAGAATGTAAAATATCTTATGGTCAGGCCGGGTGCGGTGGCTCAAGCCTGTAATCTCAGCACTTTGGGAGGCCGAGACGGGCGGATCAC
>NW_012117999.1:1373569-1419387 GCF_000951035.1 Colobus angolensis palliatus | reverse complement strand
TATATATATATATATATATATATATATCTTATGGTCTCACTCATAAGTGGGATAATGGACTCTAGGGACTCCAAAGCGAAGAAGGTGGGAGGGAGCTGAGGGTTGACAAATTACCTATTGGGTACAATGTTCAATATTTGAGTGAGGTGATGGGTACATTATATGCCTAAACCTCACCACTACTCATGTAATGTCCATGTAACAAAGAAGCACATGTACATCTTGAATCTTAAAAAAAAAAAAAAACTACTCTCCGTGGGTGCACATTCACAATTGAAAATTGTAGTTATCTAAGAGGATTCTTTTTAAATAGTATATCTATGTTGTATACAGAATTTGGGGGGCTAATGTTTCTCATTCTTGCTTTACAATTTCATATTACTGTGTTTCTTATTTAGAACCATTTTTTGACATCAGTGTATTGTGGTTCGTGTTATGTGTTATGATTGAATTTCAGTGTCAATTTGCAACTCTATATGTATACTTTAAGTCAATATGGGGTTTAATGAAAATAAAAATCAGCTATTTCTATCACCATCATCTCTCTCTGGCTGCATCATCGCTCTCTGGCTGCATTCCAGATTTTTCTGCCTTTAATTTTCAACATTTTAATATGATGTGTCTGGAAACTTTTCAGAAATGCATATTCAGTGACCCTACCACAGAACCAGAAATTATGGGAGTGGGGCTTGTGTTAGCAAGCCCTTCAACTGATTGTAATGCACAGTAAAATTTAAGATACAGTTACCTAGATCTGTACTGGTAGCTACTAGTCACATGTGACTATTCAAATTTAAATTAATTAGCAAATAAAATTAAAACTTCAGTTTCTAAATCACACTAGCCACATTTCAAGTATTCAATAAAAGCCTGTATCTGGGGTCCACCATATTTGACAGCACAAATTTATTACATTTTCATCATCTTAGGAAGCACTACTAAACAACATTGATTGAAGAATAAATGAAATTTGTCAGAGTAGTATATTTGTAACAGTTTATCATCTGTACTGGATATCTTCCTTTTGCCCTGCCAGAACTACTCTTTACCCTTCTTTGCCTTGCCCTCAGCTCTTAGAGACTCATTCACAAGAGCTGTTTCAATGGGTTCTCTTGACCTCTGGCTTCTGGTTGAGTTTGACCAATGGGAAGCACCAGACCAAGCGTTTGCTCCCTCCCTAGTCACTCAGTGTAGCTTCCGTTCTTTACCTATGGCCACAATTTCTGTAAATGTTTCTTACATCTACATCTAATCTCTAGGGCAATTTTTGGTAACTATTCCCTTCTTGTCCCTTCAGTCTTAGAAGCAGAATCCTTTGGTTTCCTCTTAAACCTTGCCTACAGTATTTACCGGCCCCTTTGCTTACTTTTCTTCAGATGGTCTCCTTGGAGTGTGACTTCTTCTTTCTACAATGCATACAATAATGATGCATATCCCTGGTTCATGCATCAGCTGAACTTTCAGCCTTTAGTGGGTTTAGAAACTGAAATAACTCAAATTTTATCTCCTATAGTAGTGTTCCCCAGAGTAAGCTTAAATCTTATTTCTCTTCGTTAAAATCAAGATGAAGAGAGAAAAAAAGAAAGATGAAGGAAAGAGGAAGGAAGGAAGGAAAGAAGGAAGGAAGGAAGGAAGGAAGGAAGGAAAAGAAAGAAGGAAACTATTATAGGGTGCGTACTATGATTCTTGTATTTTGTTGAATATGTTGCACAAGCTTGGAACCACAGTAGAATTACTCATAAAAATGAGTGCCATGCTCTGTCACTCTGAGGAGCAAAATTGCAAACAATTCAGGACACACACAGTGATTAAAAGTCTTCAATATTTTTCTTGATAAATTGGAGCTTTAGCCAGGCACGTTGGCTCATGCCTGTAATCTCAGAACTTTGGGAGGCCAAAGTGAGCAGATCACGAGGTCAGGAGTTCGAGAACAGACTAACCAACATGGTAAAACCCCGTCTATACTAAAAATATAAAAGTTAGCTGGGTGTGGTGGTGCACACCTGTAATCCCAGCTACTCAGGAGGCTGAGGCAGGAGAATTGCTTGAATATGGGAGGTGGAAGTTGCAGTGAGCCGAGATCGTGCCACTGTACTCCAGTCTGGGTGACAGAGCGAGACTCTGTCTCAGTAAGTAAATAAATAAATAAATAGGAGCTTTAGATAGAATAAAACTTTATTTTCTAACTAGATATCATCATTAAGATGATTACATTATCTGAAACCTAAACCTGAATGTAATTTCACAGTGTTAACAGGTAGTATAGCTGTCTAACATAACATCCCATTATAATTGACTCTTAATTAACAGTATAAGTATTATAAGCAGTAGTTGCTAATCCTACACTGACTTTTACTTCTTTTGCTTAGTAGAAATATCTCCAAGATTCCTAAACAAAAACGAACAGGAAGGAATTTGTCATGATCCCATGAAACAGTGCAATGTGAAGCACGAATGCGTTTTTGATCATTGAGTATTTCACCTTGTTTCATATGTGAAAGAGTCCCCTTGGTTTGCTGAACAAATATTTCTTTTTAATTGTTCTAACAATCATGGTTGATAGTTCTGGTCAGGAAAACGATTTGTTTTCTCAACTGAGTGAACCTTTTTAGGCCAAGTTGGAGCACTGACATATTTAGGACAAGCAAGATTCCATGATAGTAATATCAGTTTGATTAAGGGAGATGAGTTGTTTTTATTTTTATTTTTACATCACAGAAGTGATGAATATTTATCTCTAAGATGTCTACTTTTCTCTTGACCTTTAAATTACTAAATAATTTAAAGTATTTAAATTATTTCTGTGTCCTCACATTGCTTTCTGCAGAAATACAACAACAACAACACTGGATCCTTCCAGTGTACAAAGATTCTACTGCAGTCAAGGTCTGCTAGGGATCTCTGCTGCTGCAGCATTTTATGCACACAGGAAAGGTCTCGTGAATAACGTACAGTTATAAACAGGTGACCATATCAAGCTTCCTTCACTTAATGCTATTCCCAAGTACACTCTGAGGGAAGTAATTGGATACCTCTATTAGCAATTGATCTATACAGGAAGAAAGTGTGATGAAAAGCCTGGCAAGGCATTGATTGCATGTGCATTAGCTTACACTGATCTTCAGTACTTTTACAGAAAACTCACATAAATTAGAACAATAACCAGAATTTTATCACTAAACAGAAATATAGAATATTTAAAAGCCTCAAGTGTGAAAATCCAGAGAAATTCTTTCACTCTAGAGTATTTAAGAAGCACAAGCAGCTATCATGAGGTCATCTTACAATTGGACAAGTGCTTGTGATGTAGTATTCAGTGCTGATGTGCCACTGATGGAATAGATTGTAGGACGTGAATCCACTCTGTTCTATTTTCTTAACACCGATGACAAGAAGTGTCAGAAGATGCCAGGCACCTTCCTGGAATAGCTATCATTGTTCTCCAATATGATCACATTACCTTTTTATTATTTTAGATGAAGAAAATAGAGGGTATTTTTCCCTCAATAACAGACTATGTATTAGATGTACAATATAACAGTCTATGTGCTTTTCCTTCAATTAGCCAAAATTATTAACACAATTGCCTAAGTGTAATTGCTGCTATTGATGGGGGTAGAGTGGATGACACCCATGGTCTGATCGTACACTACAGATATCAGCCTCTTGACTTTTTACACAAATCAACAAGAAAATGGAAAAGTGGTATACTATCATAACTATACCATGAATTATTATGTAGTAAACACTCATAGGCATGTCTAAGACATTATAATGTTGTCTGTATGTTTTATATTGATTGTTTTCCCTCGGTGAATATTGTTATTAATAAATCTTGTATAATATTAATTGTATAGGATATTTTTGTTTCTGAGATTATAAGATATTCATGTCAGTGCTCTGGAGATTCTATGTTGTTGATTATAGAAAGTTTTATTTAATCACTACTCTGCTATGGTTATGTTTTCCATATCTTAGCTATCCCAGCTCATCTTCATTGGTTTAAGGCACAAAAATTAAATATTCTAATGCTGAAGAGAAAAAATGAAATTTCAGGTTGTCATTATTGTGGGGGTGCAATCACTGAGAAAATTAGATTTACTTAAGGTTATTTAAAAGTAAAGTTAGGGTCTTCTGTTTCCGTTTAGGATGGATTAACTATTGTGGGAACTGCTGTGTCTTTGTAAACAACTAGAAAATGAGATAAAAAGTATGAAACAAATATTTTTAGACATTGAAAAGTAAGTAACACAGGACTGTGAAACATGACAGAAGGGATCCTGAGAAAACAAAAATGTGAGGATCCCTGTTTGCTATGAAATGCTGCTCTGGACCTGACTTAAATATACTTCAATCCAAGCCTCAAAGAGGTTAAACTACTCTCAACATAGTTTAAGTGCCTGGCATATTTTAGAAATATAGTAAAATATAGCACATTATAAAATTCACAATGTCCAGTGTCCAGTGAAAATATTTAGGTAGAGAAGAAGCAGATAATATGACTTTTAACTAGAAGGAAAAAGAAACAAAATCGGTTACAATATAAACTGTGAAATCAGCAGACTAGAATCTTAAACTAGCTATTATATACGGTATAACTATGAACAAAAACATAAAGGAACACTTAAATATAATAAGAGAAATTGGAAATGTTTTTTAAATACCCAAATGGAAGTGTTAGGGATTTTTAAAAAAATCATCTAAAATGAAAAATAAACTGAATGGGTTTAAATGCAGATTAGACACTACAGAAGAGATCAATGAACTTGAAGCTGTAAAAATAAAAACTAAATTTAACAAGGAGAGGAAAAAACAAAGTGCTTCTGTGACCCATGAGCCAATATATAGCAATGTAAAATATGGGTAATATTTCCAAAATGAAGATAAATAGATGTTTTTTAAGACAAACACAAAATAATTGAATTTACCACCAGTAGTGCTATACTACAGTAAAGGCCAAAGGAATTTCTTCAGGCAGGAAGCAAATGATATCAGATTGAAATGTGGATGTAAACAATAGAACGAAGAGCACTAGAAACATAAACATATGGATTAACGTAAAAATCATTTTATCATTTTGAATATCTTTTAAAAGATTGTGTAATGCAAAGATAACAATCTCTGTTGTTGATAATGTATTTGTTTAACAATAGTACAAAGGACAAGACTGATGAAATAGATTTATACTGAATTAAGATTTGTATACTAAACCTGAGGTGCTATAATAGTATTTCAAGTTAGGCTGTGATAAGTTGAAACAATATATTGTAAATTGTAGAACAATAATTAAAAATATAAAACAAAGAGAAAGGCTAATAAGCCAATAGAGAGAATATATTAAAATCCTAAAAATAGCAAATTATTTTTAAAAAATTGTAAAACAAAAAGGCACAGCTTGGAAGAATAGAAAACAAATTGCAAGATCATTGATTTAAATGACACTATATATTGATAAAAATGTTAATAATTACATCATTAAAATACTTTTAAACATGACTTAAAATACAATGATGTCAAATAGAAATTTTAAATTACCAAACCCACATGACATATGAAGATACAAACAGATTAACAATACAAAATTGTGATAAATATATATGCTAACACTAATTCAAAGAAATTTGGACTATTAAAATTGAAAGTAGATTTACAAGAAAGTGATATCATCAGAGGTAAAGATGTATATTTTATAATAATAAGGGAGGCAAATTAACAAGAATAAATAGTAATCTTAAGTGTGTATGAACATAATAGCATAGCTTCAAAATACATAAAGCAAAACTGATGGAGATTAAAGGAAAAATACACAATTCCCAAATATAATCAGAGTTTTCAACAGTCCTCTTTCAGTAATTAGTAGAACAAGTACACAGTCAGGAATAATGTAGATGTGAACAACCAACTTGACTTTATTGACATTTATGACACTCTCCTAACAGTAGCAGAAGACACATTCTTTTCAAGCACAAGCAAAGTATTAACTGATACATAATAAGCTGGGACATAAAACAAGTGTGGACAAACTTGAAAGCACTGAAATTATTCAAATATGTTCTCCGACTCCATCAAAATTAAATTATAAAGCAACAAATAAGAGCTATATGGAAAATCCCCTATTTTAAAACAAAAGAAAAAATCATGTCTAAATGATCCATAGATCAAACAAGATATCAAAAGAGATGTAGTAAATCTGTCTTTATTTGCAGACAAAAACATAACCTACACCTAAAATCCCACTAAGCTTTTAGAAGCAAAAACTATTATACCTAATAGAATTTAGCAAGGTACAAGATCAGTAAACATAAAGTGTTTCCCTATAATATGATTTAATTTCTGAAAGATTAACTTAATTAAAATGTCAGATTCAATGTACAAGAACATTTTTAAAATTAAGTACTTAGAGAGAAATTTGACAAACTGTGTGTATAACCTGTACTCTAAAGACTATAAAACATTTTTTAGAAGACTTAAAGAAGACCTAAATAAATGGAAAAAAATACATTGCTCATGGATTGGAAAATCCAATATGGCTAGGATATAACTTTTTTTCCAAATTAATGTGCAGGTTCAACATGATCCCTATCAGTATCACAGTAGATATCATCAAACAAATTATAAAATTTATATGGAAATGCAAAGATCTTAGAATAGCCTAATTAAGTTTGAAAAAGAGTAACAAAGTTGGAGAACTTTTATTACCTGGTCTGAAAAACAACTAGAAAGCTGCAATAATCAAGGTAGTCTAGTATGAGGGTAAGGATTAAGTGCCAAGCTCAGTGTTAAGGTCTTTATATAAATACAGTCTTATTTAATAATCACAGACTCATACAAGGCAGGTGTTATTATTCCTATGATGAGAGAGCTAGGGCCCAGAGTGTTTAAATAACTCTCATGATAACACAATTAACAAGCTTCACCTGCCTCTGAAGCCTAGGCTTTTAAAACACTGTAGTATGTTTTATCCCTTCATAGAGTTGTTTCATATTCTTTCTAAAAATGGATGTTCTTTAATACCGACTCTAAACATACTTGTTCAGCTTTAGAAATTCCAAATTTAAATGTAGGACAGAGAAGATGATATCTCATTATTTTACAGCTCATTACCTGTCATATTTCAAAGTAAAATCACTGAAAAATAGGATAAAAAGTCAAGTGATTGCGGGAATAATGTTGAAGAAAATAAATTAGTCAAAGGGAGTAATTATGTTTTCAATTCCTGAGAACTACAATGTCCTTGCCAACCCAACTTGATGACACAGATCATTTTCCAGATATATATGATAAAGGTGACTTCCAAAACCCTGTAGAGTAGATCACTTAAAGCTACAATGGGCTAGTGACCATCATTTTGGCTTTCTATCGCCCTCCTCTTCCTTCTCTAGATCCCAAGAGGCTGATGCTTGTGATGACATCCCTTAATGCCAATGGCCTAGAAATTTAGCAAAGGTAATTGTGTCAACTGGGTCTCAGTTTGCACGTCTCTGGGGTTCTGGTTCAGATACATATTTTTGAGGGTGTCCAAAAGTTACAAGAATATATGGATGGCTGAACCTTCAGACAAATGCCTTTTGTTCCAACACCATTATTGAAGCATGGAATTTGATATGGTTTGGCTGTGTCCTCACCCAAATCTCATCTTGAATTGTAGCTCCCACAATTCCCACATGTCATAGGAGGGAACCAGTGAGAGGTAATTGAATCATGGGGGTGGGTCTTTTCCATGCTGTTCTCCTGATAGTGAGTAAGTCTCATGAGATCTGATGGTTTCATAAGGGGGAGTTTCCCTTCCCAAATTCTCTCTTGTTGTCACCATGTAAAAAGTGTCTTCTGCCATGACTTCCCAGCCACGTGGAACTGTGGGTCCATTAAACCTCTTTTTCTTTATAAATTATCCAGTTTTGGTTATGTCTTTATCAGCAAGATGAAAACGGACTAATACAGAATATGATGAATACTCTGAAAAGAACATGGAGTGCAAGTTATCTGGGTTTATTAAGTCCAGAATTTTTGTGCATTGTTTAAGTTGGGGTACTCTCCATGGTTTAATCACACTGCAAAATCTGTGATAAAAAATAATATAATAATAGGTTCTCCAGACAAGAGGTTGTCAATACAAGCCCATGACTGGTACTAGTCAATGAGGAGTTTTTACCTCTCCTCAACTTCTGACTTTTCCGTGGTGGAGATTGGTACCTTCAGTCTACAATATAAATATAAACAGCCATAGTTCTGGGGATGGGGAAATTTCCAGTTTCTTTCCCACAGCACTTACAGTTCTAACCATTAGCCAGTTCATGCCCTGGCCTCCAACCCTTTCGTTCTCATTTCTTTCATAGAAGGAGAAAAAGTCATAAATAGTGCCAGATGCTGGAAGATGAGACTATTTTCCTCAAAACTCCTGTAGTTTTTCTAGAATGATATTATATGTAGCAACTGACTTTGTTTTCCTCAATATTACTATGCAATATAAACTTATTTCTGATACAGAAGACTCAGCAAAAGATTTGCATGGAAGTTCATTAGGAAGTACTCTCTGTAATTATAGCTGAGAGGAAGCAGGAAACAAAATTGCGGAGAAGCAGCAGAACTGCAGTGCAGCTGCAACAGCAGCCTCCGTGAAATCAGGGGAAGCTCTAACTTGTACCCAAGCAAACGAACAGGACCTTCATACTTATATTAACCAGTCATTAGAGGTGGGCTGCCTCTGAGAAAGGGTCAAATCTGCGTGGGGCTGTTTCCTTTAGTTAAGGACAATTCCCAGAATCACAGCTATGAGCCATCCGCATCCCATACTCTCTCCAACTGAAGAAATGAATCCGTTGTTCATTATTCCTGAAGGGGGATGGGAAACGTAACACAGTTCTCTATATATCTTACTACCTGACATACACTGGATCCTGGGATATATTTAATATTTGTTATCTTCTCTGTGTATTGCTATCAAATATGGATCCCTAATGTGACAAGTGTGAGTCCAGAAAATAATTACATGCCATATGATACTGCAAAATGAAATTGTAACTTTTAAATTTTGTAAATAAACATATTTCTCTACACATTAAGAAATAGAGAGATTGGGCTGGGCGCGGTGGCTCAAGCCTGTAATCCCAGCACTTTGGGAGGCCGAGACGGGTGGATCACGAGGTCAGGAGATCGAGACCATCCTGGCTAACCCGGTGAAACCCCGTCTCTACTAAAAATACAAAAAACTAGCCGGGCGAGGTGGCGGCGCGTGTAGTCCCAGCTACTCGGGAGGCTGAGGCAGGAGAATGACGTGAACTCGGGAGGCGGAGCTTGCAGTGAGCTGAGATCCGGCCACAGCACTCCAGCCTGGGTGACAGAGGGAGACTCTGTCTCAAAAAAAAAAAAAAAAAAAAAGAAATAGAGAGATTGACAAAAGTTTTTTTTCTGTGAAATACATTACTTTATTCAGAGATTATGTTCTATATGTACTCCTTTGGTGTTAAAATTATATTTTAAAAATATGTAATATAGGTATTAAATAACATATTTGGCCATTTATGTTAAGTGACAACATCATGTTAATCTCTACACATTCAACTTCTTCCTAAATACTTCCACTTAGCTGTCTCAGAGCATCTCAAAATCAATATGTATAAAACTTGACTCATCTTCCACCATTAAATCTATTTCTTTTATAATACTAACTCTATTGTGGGATGGGGGGGAGTGTTAATGAAATCATCACTGCCATCTATTGTCACTAATTTCAAAAACTTTTCTGTTTATTTTATATGCCTCTATCTACTCTCCTACCCAAATTCAATAAGCACTTACTTCCTCTCAATTCTACTTAGAAAAACAAACCAAAAAACCTACCACTTCTGACCATACTACTCCATTTTCACTTCCCTAGTTTCTTTAGGTCTTTATTTTTTATCTTGTATATTATTGTTCAAACCTTCCTTCCCAGCATTATCAGAGTAATATGTATTTTTTTCTTTTAAAATAGGAATAATGCTTCTAAAATCAAATATGATGGTGACAATTTATATTTCCACATTTAAAATGTCTCTTTTCCTCTTTAAGTTCAGGCAATTCAGCAGGGCATATTCAAGACCTTTATCACCCATGCTACCTTTCCTCTGGGCTTACCTTCCCTCATTCTCCCAAGCCCTACCTCAACTTCATCAGTACAGAAACAAAAGATTTGCAAAGGGCCTTGTTCGTGCATACCATATTCCCTCTGCCTGCAATTCCCCCTCAAGCCCCATTCATCTAATTCTTGAACAACCTTCCAAGGCCAGTTCAAGCATCACTTGTTCTGGGAAGTCTTTGCTGTAGCCCAAATAAAGAATTAGAATAAAATGTGACACACACTTTGACACATACTTTGAGGGCATAATGGAAGCATGGAGGAGGGGAATCTAGTCCATACTTGGCAGATCAAACAGGGTTTAGAGGGTGTGATGCCCAGGATCTGAAGGACAAAAGAGGTGGCTCAGGAATAAGTCCTGGAGCAGAGTGGTCCACCAAAAGAAAGTGCAAAAGCAAAGACCTTGATGCTAGAGATCAGAATGGATGTTAAAGAATTTGACCTTGATCCTGAGAACCACTCATTCAATAAGCGAATGTAGACAGTTGGTTAGAGTTGGGAATGCTGGCAGTTGACAGAGCAGTATGAAGTCTGTTTCTATAGTCCTGATTAAAGATCATAGCACTCAAGCTAAAATAGTGCAAGTAGTGATAGAAATAAACAGAGACTTTGGCATAAATTTTTCAAGAAAAAAAGAAAGAAGAAATCTCTGGTAAAATTAAGTTTTCTCTATGCTTCTTTGTTGTTTGCTTAAATAAAACCACCTTTTCTTTCCTAGGGACCACTGAATCTCCAACACTTGCCCCCAACCTCTTTGACTTTTGTTAACATGTGGTAGAATTCCTTTAATTACATATTTGTGAAGAAAGGAAATACAAAGTTGACCCAAAAGCAAAGATGTAAAGTTCTGGCATAGAACTCTTATCATTAACATTGATATTTCATCAAACTAGGCAGAAACCATTGCCAGATACCTCTCCCCACATCTGCCTTTACTTGCGATTGCTCTGCTTTTCTTTTTCTCCTTTCTTTCAAGAGAATAAACTGGTGAAGGTAGGAAAAAAGTGAGAGGGGATATTAAAGGTATCATTCAAATTTCATACCTGTTTAGAAGACTACGAGTGTCATTCAAAGCCGTGCCACACTCAGGAGTAATCTGTTTAACAGTGTGTCAGGTCTTGGAAGACGACCAAGAGCCTGTAACCAAACAGAGCATACCTCTTCTGAAGAGTGCAGCTCCACCACTGGTGCTATCGCCTACCTTCCCTCAACTCTCCTCAAGCAGTGCTTTGACTCTTTGGGCCTCGACCCTGTTGTTGTACTCTATTCATTGGGTACCTGTCTAGCCAGGGCTTCTACCTGTTACCTCTAACCAATCCCATCTTGAATTTCCTCCAATCTATTTTATTGTAATGGAAGGAGTAAAAATATTTTCATAAATTTAAAGAAAGTTTGAGATACTATATTTAAAAATTAATACTTCAAAAAAATTAATTGTATTTAAATTTTTCAAATAAAGCTTTTTAAAAAAAATTCTAGTATTTACATCCATTTCTATTGTCCCTCTGCCTTATCTTGTTTTAATTTCATATATATTTCTGAAATACCATATGTTCTTTCTTTTTCTGTTAGTTTGTTTAAAATCAAAAGAGAATATAACACAAGGTTATATGGTTAAAGGAAGACCTTTCTGTATCAGGTGTGCCCTTTACATAAGCTAAATAACTATTTGTGGAGAAAAATCACAAGTAAGCAAAAAAAAAGTTCCCATAAAACAATTATAAATTGTTGAAATTATGTCTCAGCAAAAACAAAAAAAAAATTTTTTTAATCTAAATCAGATCTGTGAGGTTTACTAACTGAAGTTATCTCCTTGGAAATTACTTTTATATATAAAACAGTCAGAAGTGGTTGTCTCAGCTCATCTAAAGATGGACCTTAAGTCTGAACACCAGCAAAATGTACTTTCTGGGCCAGGCACACTGGCTCACCCTGTAATCCCAGCACTTTGGGAGGCCAAGGCAGGTGGATCCCTTGAGGTCAGGAGTTCGAGGCCAGTCTGGGCAACCTTGGCGAAACCCTGTTCCTACAAAAACACAAAAATTAGCTGGGCGTGGTGGCGGGCGCCTCTAATCCCAGATACTCTGGAGGCTGAGGAGGGAGAATCACTTGAACCTGACAGGTGGAGGTTGCAGTGAGCCGAGATTGCGCCATTGCATTCCAGCCTGGACGACAGAGCAAGACCCTGTCTAAAAAAAATACACACACACACACACACACACACACACACACACACACACACACACGACTTTCGCCCTTGCTTCGAATGTAAAGAAACTATTAATATCAAAAGGTTTTTTACATCACCTCGTATAATAAAACAGTCCACTTATTTTGAACACCAGGTGGCAGTAAATGTGGCATTTAGCCGAAAATGAAGGTGGAAGGATGAAACTGATTTTGAACTTTATGTATGCAAAGGAATAAAAAATAATTTAGTACAAACTTTCTGGTTTACAGAGGAGAAAACTGAAATACATAGAAATGAGGAGACATGCCCAGAGATACAGTAGTAACTGGCAGATCAGTAAATAGCTTCCGTACTCTATCCAATATACTATGATGCAATTTAACTTTTCTGACGTGTTTGATTTCAACTCTACAGGTTTATTTGCAAATAAATGGATTACTGAGAGATTTATTTGTTTTAATATTTATTTTGTTATTCTATATGTAACAAATTTTATTTTCAATTCATAGCTATAATGTAGGTGGCTGCTATTTTCAAAATGTATGTATTGCGTTTAGGAGACATAGAAAAGCCGCTTCTTTATGGAGATAGTGCAGCATGGTGCTTAAGCATACAAGCTCTGGAACCAACTTATTTAGGTTGTCACCTTGGCTTGTCCATATATTAGCTGTGTGGCCTTGGGCCAGTTGTTCAGCCTGAAAAAAGACTGGAATTATAATAAAAATACCTACCTCCAAGAGTTGTTGGCTGGGCACTGTGGCTCATGCCTATAATCTCAGCACTTGGAAGACCAAAGTGTGAGGATCACTTGAGTCCAGGGGTTCAAGACTAGCCTAGGCAACATAGGGAGAACCCGTATCTACAAAAAATAAATCAGCTTCACCGGGTGTATTAGTCTGTTTTCACACTACTATAAATAACTGCCCGAGACTGGGTAATTTATTTAAAAAGGGGGATTTAATGGACTCACAGTTCTGCATGGCTGGGGGGGCCTCAGGAAACTTACTATAGTGGCAGAAGGTGAAAGAGAAGCAGGGACCTTCTTCACATGGCGGCAGGAGAGAGAAGAGAGGAAGGGGAAAAAGTCCCTTATAAAGCCATTGGATCTCCTGAGAACTCATTTGCTATTGGGAGAACAGCATGGGGGAAGTTGACCCCCTGATCTAATTACCTCCCTCTCTCAACAGGTGGGAATTACAATTTGAAAAGGGATTTGGGTAGGAACACAGAGCCAAACCATATCACCAGGTGTGGCAGTGCACGTCTGTGGTCCCAGTTACACAGGAGGTGAGGTGGGAGAATCACTTGAACCCAGGAGGTTGAGGCTGCAGTGAGATGTGATTATGCCACTGCACTCCAGCCTGGACAACAGAGTAAAACCCTCTCTCAAAAGACAAACAAACAAAAAAACAAAAAAAATTTTGTTATATGGATTAAATGGGTCAAAAAAATAACGTTTATTAATATAATGCCTGGTATGTTACAACTTCAATAACTGTTGTTAATCTCACTGGCAAGAAACAAAATTTCAAGAGTTAAATCTATGACTTTTCTGAATATTTTATAAAATCATGCCGATCATTTTTATACAGTATTATTTTTATATGCTATTACCATTCAACTTGTCTTCACCACATTTCACATGACAATACATTTTCAGCTTATCAACAGGTTTTTTTGAGTGTAAATAAATTCAGACTTTGCTAAAACAGGCCTCTGGTTTAAAATTTAACATATCTTATTAGACACTGTACAAATATATTCTGCTTTTTAAAATTTTTTATTTTTTTTTATTCTTCTTCACTACCATGAAAATTTAAGTCTACTGAATTGCTGAAAATACAGCAATGTAAAACTAGCAAATGCAACTAGGCTGAAAGCAAAAGAAACGTTAGAAAAAAATCCTAAAACAATGGTAATCAATAATTCCAAAATTTTGATTTAAAAGATTAACTCAGCAGTCCCCAATCTTTTTGGCACAGGGACTAGTTTCTTGGAAGACCATTTTTTTTTCACAGACAGGGGTGGGAGATGGTTTTGAGATGATTCAAGTGCATTACATTTATTGTGCATTTTATTTCTATTGTTATTACGTTGTAATATATAATGAAATAAATATACAACTCAGCATAATGTAGAATCAGTGGGAGCCCTGAGCTTGTTTTCCTACAACTAGAAGGTCCCATCTAGGGGTGATGGGAGACAGTGAGAGATCATCAAGCATCAGATTTTCTCAAGGAGCTCACAACCTAGACCCCTTACGTGCACAGTTCACAATAGGGTTCACACTCCTATGAGAATCTAATGCTGCCACTGATCTGACAGGAGGCAAAGCTCAGGTGGTAATACAAGCTATGGGGAGTAGCTGTAAATACAGATGAAGCTTTGCTCACTGACCTGCAGCTCACCTCTTGCTGTGTGGCCTGGTTCCTGCTGTGGACTCCTGCTTTGACTGGTTATTACTTTTATGATAAAACCTTGCAGTGTGAGAATCTTTAAATAAGAAACTTCGTATTTAGAATGTAGATTTCTATAAACAGCGAACTAGTCTTTTACAGCTGCACTGAAGACTCTTGGACCAGTAGGTCTCTGTAGACCTCTCTGGCCTCACCTCTCTCTAAAGCCCCTCTAAAATCTTCAGAACTCTTGGTCCACAAACTGGTTCTATCCCCATCATTGCTTTAAAACCTACTAACCTGGCAAGAATCAGTTATCACCACATCTTAGACTACACATTCAAATTTGCCAATACTCCTTCTTAAGGTAATCAGAACAACAAGAAAAATACCGATATTTTCAAACTCCATTTCATAGTACATAATTAAACTTTCAATGTAGTAAAGATAATGGAATAATTAAATTTCAATAGCTGTTAGCTGTTATCTCCTTTAGAGTAACAGCTTGGAAAGTTACATCTTGTATCATCTTGATAGGTTTGCTGAAATATTTTTAAAGTTTTCTTTTGGAACTATCTTCAGGACCTATTTATATGTCTCTTTTAAATTATTATTATTATTATTTTCCTTTTTAGAAACAGCATGTCAATCTGTCACCCAAGCTGGAGTACAGTCAGAAGATCAGAGCTCACTGCAGCCTTGACCTCCCAGGCTCAACTGATATTCCCTCCTCAGCCTCCCAAGTAGCTGGGACCATAGATGCACACCACCGTCTCTGGCTAATTTTTTATTTATTTCTTTTAGAGATGGAGTTTCCCTATGTTGCCCCAGGATGGTCTTGAACTCCTGGACTCAAGCAATCTTCCTGCCTCACCATCCGAAAGTACTGGGATTACAGGCATAAGCCACTGAACCTGGCCATATATATCTCTGAGGGAAGAAAAATTTCTGGTCCTTGAGAATTAACTTAATAAATGTAATACAAATATGTTAAATGAATATATTAAAATACTTATTAAATGTTAAAAAAGATCACAGTTACCTATAAATTATTAGAACTGTATAACAAATGTTGCATTAGTATTTTATTGCTTCAAATACTATTAATGATATATGTATTCATATAGGAAAATAAAAGTCTGGAACAATAGCAGTCAAGCTGCTAAAACAGGTTGTGAATGAACTTTGTTGTTGCAGGGATCATTAGTTTCTATTTTGAATGTGTATATATATTCCTTAACTACTTTTCCGAGTGCTGCCTTTATAATACATTGAATTTTCATTTCTGATATTGTACTTTTCATATGTAGAAGTTCCATTTTTGTGTGTTATATCTTATGTTTCTCTCCTCATGATATTCAGATTTTTCTTTGCTGCCTTAAGTATACATAGCCAACTTAATATTACAAAATTTAATGTCCTAACTTGTTAATTCCATTATCTTTGTCATTTCCGGGTCTGTTTCTGTTGATTGACTTTTCTGCAGGCTCTAGCTCATATTTTCCTTCTTCTTTGCACGCCTAGTCATTTTTTCAATTGGATGCCAGTCGATGTGAATTTTATGTTGTTAGATCCTTTGAGACGTGTTGGATTTTACTCTGGCTAACATATAAGTAAATTGAAATCAGTTGGGTTCTTTTAAGCCTCACTTTTAAGCTTTGTTAGGATAAATCCAGAGCAAGGTTAGTTGAAGTTAATTCAGCGCCACTACTAAGACAAGACCCTTCTACAGAGTCTACCCAGTATCTCCTGTGCTATGAGGTGTTTTCACTTTGACTGAGGAGGATAAATTATTACTATCCCTGTGTGAGGTCCAAGAATTTTTAACCTGCTACTTAACATTACAGTCACGTCAGTCATGTGCCAGATAACACTTCAGTCAATGACAGACTGCACATAAGATGGTGGTCCCACAGATTATAATACTGTATTTTTACTGTAACTTTTCTATGTGTAGATATGATTAGACACACAAATACCACTGTGTTACAATTGCCTCAGTACAGTAACATGCTGTACAGGTTTGTAGCCTAGAAGCAATAGGCTATATCATAAAGCCTAAGTATGTAGTAGACTATACCATCTAGGTTTGTGTAAGTACTCTCTCTATGATGTTAAAATTGCCTAGTGACACATTTCTCGGTACATATCTCCACTCTTAGGCAATGCATGACTGTAGTTCTTTCTCTGGCTTAAGGTATTTTTGTTCTCACACAATTGCAGAACGCTGTCAAGCAAAAACTTGAGGTCTCTTTCTACAGATCTCTGGTATCCTCTCTGTTCATCTCCTTTGTGTTAGGTATCCTGTACCAAATAAACAAATTCTAGCTCCCTCAGCCTATCAGACTCTTATTTTGTGGCTCTTTATGTTTCCATCTTCCTGAGCTGTGGTTCAGAAACTTAATGTAGTATGCAGAGACAATCATAGGCTCACTTTCTTTCTCTTCTCTAGGGATCACAGTCTTATAGATAATGTTGCCCAACAACTGAAAACTAGTGTTTCATATATTTTGTCCCCTTGTCTAGTGGAAGACTTCTACAAGGGAATGTCGATAACAGTAGTTTTGATAAAAAATAACTCCACAGAAAGCACATTACCAGCAAAACCATTGTTAGGGTAAAGGACCCATCAGTGGACTATGACACCGTCGGGAAAATTCTTCAGGAATAAGTAATCAATCAATATACTTACTAAGCATCTACTACATGCAAGATAAAACATTCATTTTTCTGTTTTTTCAGTTTTTCTGGCCAAAAAAATCCAGACCATGTCAAATTAGATGAGCAAACACTCAGATGCCAACACATTTAGGAAACCTCTTTTCTTCGGGTGTTTCTGAAGCAAAAAAAAAAAAAGTTGTTTCTGAAGCAAATTTTAAGCAAAATTTGTCCATCTCATCACTCCAATCTATGTCTGATAATCTTCATTGTATATTCTATTCATTTTCAGTTATAATTTGAAGTTCTACTTTTGAATCCTACTTTTTAGCTATGTATATGCAAAACTTGTAACTTTATTCTCCTATTTTCACAACAGAATAATTGTTTTTCCTTACAATTAATATTGCCCTGCAGCCATATTAGAAGGTAAAAGTATTTTTCTAATCCTATTTAGAGAAAACAAACTCTTTCAGTATTGTATTGTTTAATTTTATTGCCTTAATATAACTATCTATCTTTTGTTCTTTCAGAAACTTCTACAGTTTTGAAAACTGCAGTGGCAATTGTGGAAAAGACAGAAGTGTGGATATCCATTTATTTCTCACTAAGGGAAATAAAATTCTTATTCCTATTCTGGTATTGATTGTATGATATTAGTTCATTTCCATGACCCAACATATCCACATTTTTCTATCCAAGTTACAGAAGGTCAGTTGTAAATATTGTTAGGAACGTATTGGTTATTGACTTGTTCAACCAGACAGGCTTTGTGCTTCCCTTAATTCAAGCCTACCCTTTAAAATTTAAAGGTACCATCTACTTATGTCTACATTGGATGCTGTCATTTAGTGTTGAATGAACTCTCAAGACTGTGCAGCGTAGTATTCAATAAGAAATTTAGAAAGAGACCTTTTCTGGGTTTAAACAGAGATAAAATTTCTAGGGCTGCCAAAAGAGCAAGAAATACACAAACAACTAATGTTTTACTAAAAGTAACACAATACAAAATGTTCTGTAGACCAGGAATGGCACATAAAACAAATGGAAAGGAAATAAATAGTTGGAACATGAAAGAAAATTGGGAAAATAATGAATAATATACCTAATGCTTTGCCTATGAGCTCACAGGGAAAATCCTGCAAGGGATCCCTCAGTCGGACCAGGAGAATTATATTTTTGGTTTTATTATTTTCCAGGATTTTAGGTTTGAAGATTTCTAACAAGAACCTAGATATATTGAGAATAGTAACTTCTTGTTAATGGATGCTTAGAGTGAAATATATAATATGCTATATATTATATACAACATATATATTATATATAACCTATGTATTATAACATAATATAGTAATATAACATATAACAACATGTTATAACATATGTTATATATAACATATAATACATATGCTGTATATAATATATAATATATTATGCATTCCACTCGAAGAATGTATCTAACATATGTGTTATTCTAGATATAACACCAAAGGCATAATCTATAAGAGACATAATTGATAAGGTGAACTGCATTAAAATTAAAAACTTCTGCTCTGCAAAAACAGACAAGCCAGTGTTAGATAAATATTTGCAAAAGATACATCTGACAAATGACTGTTAAGCAAAATATACAAATAAAGCTTAAAACTCAATAATAAGAAAAGAAATAACCCAATGAAAAAATGGGCCAAATATCTTAACAGACCAAAGAAGATACACATTTTGCAAATAAGCATATAAAAAGATGATCCACATCATATGTCACAGGGGAAATGCAAATCAAATAACACTTATGGTGTCAACAATGGGCGTGAGACACCACCACATATGTATTAGAATAACTAAAGTCCAGAACACTGATGATATCAAGTTCTAGCCAAAGATGTGAGGCAACAGGAACCCTCATGTGTTGCTGGTGGAAATGCAAAATGCTCCAGCCACTTTGAGGACAGTGTAGCAGTTTCTTTAAAAACTAAACATACTCTCACCATACAATCCAGCAATTGTGCTCCTTGATGTTCACCCAAAGGACTTGAAAACTTATGTCCACACAGTAATCTTCACAAAGATGTTTATGGAGGCTTTACACATAATTACTAAAACTTGGAAGCAAACAAGATGCCCTTCAGTAGGTGAATGAATAAACTGTGGTACCACCAGTTGATGGAGTACTATTCAGCACTGTAAAGAAATGAACTGTCAAGCTATGAAAAGCCATGGAAGAAAACTAAAAGCATATTGCTAAGTGAAAGAAGTTAATCTGAAAGGGCTATATTCTGTATTATTGCAACTATATAGGACATCCTGGATAAGACAAAACTATAAAGACAGTAAAATGATCAGTAGTTGCCAGGGGTTGAAATGGGAGATGAATAAGTGAAACACAGAGAATTTGGGGGGCACTGAAATTACTCTGTATGATACTGTGTGGATACATGTCATTATACATTTGCCTAACCCCATAGAATGGACAACACCTGAGCTAACCCTAAATGTGAACTATAGACCTTGGGAGATAATGATATCTCAAAGAAAGTTCATTATTTTTAACAAATGTTTCATTCTGGTGTGGGATGTTGATAATGGGGGAGGCTATTCTTGTGTGGGGTACAGGGTATGTGGGAAGTCTCTGTACCCTCCCCTCAATTTTGCTGTGAATCTAAAACTGCTCTAAAAAATAAAGTCTTAAAAATAAAAGAATGTGGCATTGCTTGCATCTAATAAAAAAGATCATCATTCCTATTGCAGTTGAACTCTTCTTCCTCTATCTACCACCAGTCAGGGAGGAGAAGGTGATTTGTCCAGGATATAGCACTGAGAATTATCACAAGTGAGCTAGTTCACCTTCAGTGTACAGCCTCAGTCACTGAAGTTTCCTTCCTTCAATAGCACATCTTACAAGTTAAGAATGTAAGGTCCAAAACCCCAGGACCAATCTCAGAAGTAAAGAAAGCAGCAGGGAAAAGTAGACCCTGGGATTTGATTTCCTTCCTGTTTACCTCTAAGCATCATTTCCATGATAGAAGGTGTGGAAGCAAATAATAAAAGTGCAAGTGCCCGTCACTAGTGTTTATCCTGCAAAGTGGTCTGCCCTTTTGAGAGGCACCCTGCCCCATGGTCATCCTTTGATTTCTTCCCTTGGTGGAAATTTCCTGTTTCTCTTTGCGAAAGATTATTCAACCCTGTTTCCATTGTTCTTCCTCCCAGGCTGCTGTAGGAAACACGAGCGCACGCACACACTCCAAACAAAATGATTTTTTAAAAATTTATTTTCACAGTCGCCCCTACCAGCTCTGAAATTCAGAACCCATATGACTGATGGCATATTCAGATGATCGGGTCCCAGGTCTGGAAAAGCAGCCTTTTCCCCATGTTTCCTTCCCAACCTAGGACATCCTCTGATTCTTCACTGCATCTTCGAAAGAAAATGTATTATTTGCTTGCCTGGAAGACTCTGCAATTCAATTGATTTGCATATATATATAAAGAAAACAGAAAACATAGCCTAGATACCGGTTTTGAGCGTCACCGCCCCACTCGCGGTTGTGAGCAAAGCCCTAGGGAAGAAACCAATTCCCAGCCTAGACTCTTCAGAGCCCAGGACCCGGGAGGCGCTGGCCAGACGGTGTTGTCTGGCTCCCCACCCACTGCCCCAGACTCAGGGCTTTGCCATTGGTCCCCACCTCCTCTGTTCCGGAGTTTTTCTCCACCAAGCAACACAAAGTGGCTTCTCGGAAGCGTTAGCCGATTCTGCTGAGCAGGAAGGGAGGAAAGGGATGAGGGGGGCGGGGGTGAGATAAGGGAAGGGCTCTTCTGGCTGCTGGACACACACACACACACACACGCCCCACCCAATGAGTGGCCGTGGATGGCAGGTCGTGCAACCCCCTCCTCCGCCTTCTATTAGCGCATGGTGCAGAGGCTGCAGCGTCGCCACCACCGCGCCCCTAGGTGGGTCTCCGCCCTGCGCCGCCTGCTGGAGTGGAGGGAGGGAGGGAGGGAGCAAGGGGTGGGGACCCGGGCGCGCGGGGAGGAGTGGAGGAGGCAAAGCAGCGCAGCTGCCCTCAGGGAGGCGGGGCTGCTACCTCCCCGGGCGCGCCCTGGCTGGAGGGGCGCAGTCTGCGTGCAGGCAGGCGGTCGCCAGCGCTCCAGCTGCGGCTGTAGGCTTTCCAATTCTGCCGGCTCAGCTAGGGCTGGGCTAGCCTGGGTGCCAGTGGCTGCTAGCGGCAGGCGTCCCCTGAGCAACAGGAGCCCAAAGAAAAAGAAGCAGCCCTGAGAAAGCGCCGGGAAGAGAGAGGCCCGCGCCCTCCCCTGGGGCCAGATTCTGCGTGTGCACTGGGTGGGGATGGTCAGCCGGCTAGGTCGCAAGTAAGTGCCTTTTCTTTTGCTGCTTCGGTGGGGAGGGGAGGAGAAGCCCCCGGTCTTTCGCCCGTGCTCGCCTCAACCGCCACACCCACCTGTGTCTGTTTTCACATCTCGGTTCTGGCACTCTGTATACGCCACCTGGAAAGAAGAGAGGGGAGAAGCTTGACCGGGTGGTTTCAGCAATGGGAGGAAGAAGAGCTGTGGGTTTGCTGCCAGGTTCTGAAACTGTGGAAAGGAAGGGTAGCAATGCCTGGTGGTTTACTTCCTTTTATTTCTGTTTACGCTAGCAGAGTCGTTAGATGGGCTTCAGTTCAAGGGGCAGCTCATATTTTTTACTAGCAAAAAGCATGTGCTGTATTTTCCATCTGCAAAGCTGAGCGTGCAGAACCAGCGTAGCAGTTACTACCTGTGGGGACAGAAAAGAACCCCCGCACCCCTTAAGAGCACACAAACACAAATAATTGACAGGACAGCGCTGCCCCTATTTCTAGCGCAGTTTATTTATTTATTTATTTCTTCGAATAAGCACTTTACAGTGAAATTCAGAAAAGGTGCAGAATCCTTTTAACTTTTTATCGAATTCAACTTCGGAAACTCATTTACTTTTGGGGAAAAAAATGGATATTTTCGTCCCTTATATTCAAGACAAAAATCAGAACAAGAAACTAGAAACATTAATTTCAGTTTTTGTGATTATAGTAAACATTTCACTCATTATTTTAGGTTTTTTGTTTTTTAACTTGAAGCGTTCCTAGATTGTATCTACCCTGATGTTAAGAGCAATTTACATGAGAAACTTCGGGGAGTTTTTAAGAAGCTAGTGTCAGTGAGATAAAAGTCAAAGTAAGCTTTTAAGGAAGAGATAGCTTGTCAGTACTGACAAGTCAGTGTTGGAAGGTTTAGTTCTTTTCAGAAACATATTTGTTATTCTTTTCTATTTCTTCTTCCCTGTAGACAAGATAAAGATTTTCTTTCTCTTTCTCTTTCTTTCCTTGTAATTTAAATATATTTTTATGATTTTTGCTTTAACGTCAATATAAACCTATTTTATATAAACTGCAAACCAAATCCAATTACTCAACTGTTCATTTTATTGAAAATTATTCAGATTTTTTCCACTATTTAAAAAAGTTTAAACTAGAAATTTTTTCTTGTAATTTATGGTGAGATTTTAAAAAATTATTGATTATTTGAAAGCTAGCTGATCCCTATGTAACAAATTTTCATGATTGTTAGACTAGCTTATCAACAACCAGATTTTAGACAGAATATGGTATTTGATGTAAAGAAGGATGTGCCCTCTATTTAGGCAACTGATAGTTTGGCTTAAGACAATTTTTAAAAAATTTTGTAGATGTTTAAAAGGAGGTTTCCTTAAGTAAACCACTGTGCAGTTGTGGGACACAGTGATGTATTTTTACAGTGACTGGATATATGATATACCTTGATTCCTGTGGTGCAGGGCTGGGCTCACAGAGCACCTGATGCTTCTACAGAAAAAGATGAGTCAGGTCTGGCTCTCTGCCAAAAGCATCTTGGGCCTCCTGTCCCGTAGGGCCTGCACATAATAATGGGAGCGCTTCTGTGGTAATGCTTCTATGTTTTTGCTACCTGTTGCTGTGCTGAGTTTCAGCAGCAAGATAGATAAATAAACAAATAAATAAATAAATTCAGAAGGGCAATCAGTAGGGTTCTATTTACTTTATTTAATATAATCAACCCACTTCCTCTGTGGCAAGGAAAAAAGTAGAATTTTTCATTTTACATGAATAATAATAACTACTTTTTATACAATTTCCATTCCTATTAGTTATGCAAAACAGTGTGAAGTGCTAGAAGGATTTATATGGTACTTTTCTAAGACAAGTCATGATCTTGTAAAACAGCTTGAAGTTTATTAATGTAAATAGAACATTCTAGATGTCATAATGGTAATAATTTATGACTTTCCCTAACACTCTGTCTCAGATTCTTTCCTCCCATCTTCATTATCTGAATAAATGGCTTCACCATCCAAGTACTGAAATCACCTTTGATTGCTCTCTTCCTCAGTACTCCATTTCAGCCCTTTCCAGCCTATCAGTAGATCTATTAATCTTATCTCCCAAACTTATTTCTATTTCATCATACGTCTCAGATACATCTCGTTCACCCTCTTTTCTGTATCTACACTGCCATCAAATTAGTTCAGGTCATCATCATAATTTACTTGGAACCCTGCCACAGCCTCCACATCCATCTCTCTACTTCTGTAATTTTCTTCCCTGCAATTCATTCTCCATACAAAACAATACCATCCTGTCGGCCGGGCGCGGTGGCTCAAGCCTGTAATCCCAGCACTTTGGGAGGCCGAGACGGGCGGATCACGAGGTCAGGAGATTGAGACCATCCTGGCTAACACGGTGAAACCCCATCTCTACTAAAAATACAAAAAAAAAAAAAAAAAAACTAGCCGGGCAAGGTGGCAGGCGCCTGTAGTCCCAGCTACTCGGGAGGCTGAGGCAGGAGAATGGCGTGAACCCGGGAGACGGAGCTTGCAGTGAGCTGAGATCTGGCCACTGCACTCCAGCCTGGGCGACAGAGCAAGACTCCGTCTCAAAAAAAAAAAAAAAACAAAAAAAAACCATCCTGTCTCCCCTAACATTGGCTCACAACTGCATTTTTAAAAAGAAGAAGAAGAGGAGAAGAAGAAGAAATAAACACGACAACACAGAGACCAATTAGCAACAACAATAAATGCCTTTCCTCAGCATCTGGTTTACTCTCTGTTCTGACCCTTCTCTCCAACCTCACCAGAACCTATTCTCTTCTCGTTAAGGTGCACCTGCCCAGGTGGTGGCTAAAACACATGAAACAATAGCACTCTTTAAGGCCTTTTCAAATGCTTACTCCTTCTTAAACTTTAAATCTCAACTCGCGGTTTTTGTGTTTTGGAAAGATCATTTTTGATCATCTTGTCAAAAGTAGGCTGTCGCCTGTTGGTCTTGATGTTGGTACCTTATTTGTTTCTTTCATAATGCTTGTTACAGCATGCAGGTATTTTGTGAATTTGCGTGCCAAATACTCCAAGGGAACTCAGACTATGTCTTCATTGTTGACTTAGCTTCCAGAATAGTGCCTGGCATCAAGGAGTAGGGGGTTCGTAGATATTTATATAAATAATAAAGCACGAAACTATGGATTCTTCCAGAATAAAGCTTATTAACCCTGGAAACATGAATTTTGTGATTCTATTTATTTTTTATTTGTCGAGCATTTAGTATGTTTACGATATCATGGTATGATTTTGAGGAGGTAAAATTAAAATATCCTGAGATGTATTCTCTCTTTTAGCAGTATAGGTGATAATGTACTCAAAGATAAGTAATTTGTAATTCATTCATAGAAAGGCAGTGACCACAAATATATTAAAATATATTTTAAGAAAAAGTGGATTGCATAAACTAATATAATTTTAGTATGAGTGACTCCAAATCTAAAATGATAACCTTGTTAGCTTTAAATCTGTATCACCTAACAGAAATTTGAGGGCCAGTCAATAGTCACTGACTATGAATTTAAAATATTCTTTTAAAATAAATATAGACGCTTATGTGAGCTCAGGTGATAGAAATATAGTCAGATGAGGCTGAGGCCATAGGTTAGGTTTCCACATGGTCTAAATTGATGTTTGTCCCAGGTACAAAGGGCACATTATCCAAAAATTTGAAGCATTCTCCAAGGAAGGTTCAGAGAGGCAATGTGGGCTTATCCATGAAGACCCATCACTGTTATTAGAGTGGGAGTAAGGACTGCAAACTTGATGCTCATAAATGATTGTGTCATATTTATACTAGAATTTTACCACACACACACACACACACACACACACACACACACACACTTTGTATGGTGATTTGCCTCACCCCTTTATTTTTCAAGACTATACCTAAAGATATTAAACAAACAGCTAGTTTTGCTACTAACATTTGGTTGAAAATTTAGCTTTCAGTTAGGTGACAAACTCTGATTAATGATTTTTTAATGTAACAAATGGCCAGTCACAGATTTTTGGTAAATAATTTGGTTACCACATTACATCTTGAAGGACTGAATTATTTCACTAATTGCTAGCAGGGATTTTTAAAAATTTGCTCTGAAGAGGACATATTGTGGATGTTGTATTGGAGGACATCTGTGTACTAATTGAAGATGGTCCTTCATATTACACATCGCAAATTAGCTAATTTATTCTTTGCAGAAGTATTATGACATTTTCCTTTACAACTATGTAGAGTTAGATTACCCCTTGAGAGGCAAGTTCATATTAAAATAGATATTATAAAATTGTATAAAAATATTTTATATGAGGATTTATGAGACCATCCAGAGAATGTGGGTAGAATACTTTTGTGGAATATGAGATAACAATTTTGGTGTCCTGCCATCCTAAAAAATGAAATTTCTTCATTGAAGGTTTCACTTACTCTTTCCTCTCTGCATTGCTGGAAGGAAATGACTTTAGGCAAAAGAGAAAGCCATCAGCTCTTGGCAGCTAAAGGTGGAATGAAGTTTGGAGGAAAGAAACCCTTCTGAGTGGTGAGGAAAAACGCCAGACCATGATAAAGTGGGGAAGGAACAGGGGAATGCCTTGAACAGCGCCAGCATGCATAATCTGCCACAGACAAATTTGAATTGACATCTGTAGAATTGAATTATTCTATATCTTTTTAGTCCTATAGAGAAAACCATTCTTTCCACATCTCTTTTTAAAATAACAACTTACTGTAAGCAAAAAATATGTTGTTATTGTTTCTTTAATACAGGAGATGAAATATCTTTAGATTTTTTAAAGTGATATAACATGGAGCCAAAAATGCCGTATATTATGGTCAAAACCTACCGTTACTTTAATTGTAATTTCCTTGCTATTCATTTTATGATTTCCTTTTGTTGTGTCAAGTGTTGGAGAGACTGCTATTACTGATCATCAATTTCTTTAAAATGTCTCCTTGGATTTTTTACAAAGCTTTCTGAATCATTTATCAAAATACAATAAAACTCTAATTGCACCTAGGATTGTCACTTGGAAATTTAGAAAGAGTGAGTACATTCACAATGTCATTAAGTTAGCATCCTGCCCTGCAATGAATGCCCTTTTTCTTCTTTTTGTCCTTCTTCTCTCTTACATCTCATCTTCCATATGTTTGATATGTATGCCAGTAATGCAAATGTTACTCCACTTTTAGGTCAAACTATCAGTACAAATAATTGGAAAAATGGGCCTCTAAAGAAAGATAAATAAGATTAGATACATGCATTAAAATATAAGTATTAAAATCATTCCCATTAGATTTTTAATAAAAATGTTATATGCTATATGCACACCTAGACTCCCTGTATTATCTGATTTTAAATTTTTTTATTTTTTATTTTTTATTTCTTTGAGACAGACTCTCGCTCTGTCACCCAGGCTGGAGTGCAGTGGCGCTATCTTGGCTCACTGCAAGCTCTGCCTCCCAGGTTCATGCCATTCTTCTGCATCAGCCTCCCCAGTAGCTGAGACTACAGGCGCCCGCCACCATGCCCAGCTAATGCTTCTGTATTTTTAGTAGAGACGGAGTTTCACCGCGTTAGACAGGATGGTCTCAATCTCTTGACCTTGTGATCCACCCGTCTCGGCCTCCCAAAGTGCTGGGATTACAGGCGTGAGTGAGCCACCGTGCTCAGCCCATTATCTGTTTTGTTGTTGTTGTTGTTTTTAATGGGGGTAATTTCACTGGATGTAGTATCTGTCAACTTTTACTAGTTGCTCCTACACTATATGTTTTTAAATCCAATGTAATTATTTTAAAAATATGTCATCTTCTTGAGAGTCTATACTTTAGAATTTGAAAAAAGTGAATGTAGATATTCAAATACATGCAGATGAGTAAAACAGGGAAAAATGAGAAAAATATTACATGATAATAAAATATCATGCCAGGCGCAGCTGGTCACTCCTGCAATCCCATCACTTTGGAAGGCTGAGGCTGGAGGATTGCTTGAGCCAGGAGCTCTAGATCAGCCTGGGCAATAAAGTGAAACCCTGTTTCTACAAAAAAATTTAACATTTTATTTCATATATTGATTTAAACTCTACTAAATGACTATTCTTTCAAGTCAATAGACAATGCATCTTTTAGGGCTCAGAGTAAAGACAATTTATTAAGTAAATTTTGAATAGGATGAATTGAATGCTTTATTGGTAAGTGATGCCTTTATCTGAGTGATTCCTTCTAGGTAAATATTATGGGACCAACCTTTATAAATGATCTTTTGATGGAACAAAATATTATAAAGTTGAAGTGATGAAATTGTTTCCCTCTTAACAAAATATGTATGCTTATTATCCCATGCACAAACTTGGCTCATGGTAATTCAGGTAGGGAAAAGGGAAGTAGCCTACTCATGGATCAATTGAGAATAAGTTTCTTAAAATCCCGTGAGATCAGCTGACAGACTTTTAGGAATGAACACTTGTAAAACAGCTAGGCAGAGATGTGCCTTTCAAAATTTATATTACATGTCTACTATATTTCAGACTGTAAAATATTTTTATAAAGTGTTAAAAGCACAGAGAAATAAATTTGAGTTCAAATTAGTATAGTGAAAGAAAGTTTTTTTTCTCCCAAATATTTCCTTTACTCGATATGGTCTTAGTCAAATATTAATTTATTAAATATTGCTTTCCTGTAAATTAGTAGTATTTGCTTCTAAGGGCCATTGTATATAATATACGTATAGTATATTATATATTAGGAGATATATATGTATATATATCCTAATTTCTTTTTTCCAGAACAATCACTTTAGTGTCTTACACATGATAAGTAGATATGAGTAGATGTTCAATAATGTTATCTAGACATTTAATAACTTAGAATATTATAATCAAAATGCATTTTTTTTTTTTTTGAGACTAAGTTGCACTCTTGTTGCCCAGGCTGGAGTGCAATGGTATGATCTTGGCTCACTGCAACCTACTCCTCCCAGGTTCTAGCAATTCTCCTGCCTCAGCCTCCCAAGTAGCTGGGATTACAGGCGTGTGCCACCACGCCCAGCTAATTTTGTATTTTTAGTAGAGATAGGATTTCACCATGTTGGCCAGGCTGATCTTGAACTCCTGACCTCAGGTGATCTGCCCACCTAGGCCTCCCAAAGTGCTGAGAGATTACAGGTGTGAGCCACCATGCCCAGACCCTTTTTTTATTTTTTTTAAATTAAGTTTCAAAGTACATGTACAGGATGTGCAGGTGTTTTTACGTAGGTAAAGGTGTGCCGGTTTCACTCTGTTGCCCAGGCTGCGGTGCAGTGGTGCAATCTTGGCTCACTGCAACCTCTGCCTCCCAGACTCAAGTGATTCTCCTGCCTCAGCCTCCCGACTAGCTGGGATTACAGGCGTGCACCACCATGCCCAGCTAATTTTGTAGTTTTAGTGGAAATGGGGTTTTACCATGTTGGCCAGACTAGTCTCGAATTCTTGACTTCAGGTGATCCACCCACCTTGGCCTCCCAAAGTGTTGGGGTTACACGTGTGAGCCACTGCGTAAGGCCAACAATTATGCTGTTATAAGGAAAAATACATATGGAAAAGTTTACATCTGGCTAATACTACTGATAACATTAATGTAACAGTCTTATGTATGGACATCTCCTTGATGCTAAACTGAGCAGTTTGTTAAGGGATTTTCATATGCTCCATTTAAATCCTCATGACCACCATTTGAGGTGAGAACACTAAGGCTCAGAAATTACCTAACCTTTCCAAAGACTAACGGTGATTACTAAACTTGAATAACATATACATTTCTTTTATAGGAAAGAAATCTTATATATTCCAAGAATACGTTTGCACATACCCCACACAGATACACCTGGTGGTTACGTTACCAAGCATTCTATAAAATATGTTTAACCCTTAATGGAGCTAAAATAAAATTACATTCAAACATACCAAATCATGTAATTATAGTTAATAGAAAACAACAGAAAAAGAAAGATGGAAGATTGTTTCAATTTTCATCTTGAATACCAATTCCTGAGGGGTACATTGTGTTAAGTCAAAATTGAGATTTTGGTGGAAGCTTGTAGACATTATGAAAAGAGTACCTATGCATTTAAAGTGTTTTTGAAGTTGTTTTGTAGGTTGAATGACTTCCCTTTCCTGGTCTAGAAGTATCATTGCACTACTCTGACTTGACTTTGCTATGATTCACATATTTTGTTTTAACATTTAAAAACATTGAAATGGGAAAAAGGCCTTCCCCAAGGTAGAAAAGATTTGAAAAAAGAGGAATGGTTTAATTAAAAAGGAAATATGTATAAAATGTCCAGGGTGAGCCAGGCGCAGTGGCTCACGCCCATAATCTAACACTTTGGAAGGCTGAGGCAGGCGAATCACTTGAGGTCAGGAGTTCGAGACCAGCCTGGCCAACATAGTGAAACCCCATCTCTACTAAAAAAATATAAAAATTAGCCAGGCATGGTGGCCAGCGCCTGTAATCCCAGCTGCTCGGGAGGGTGAGGCAGGAGAATTGCTTGAGCCTGGGAGGTGGAGGTTGCAGTGAGCTGAGATCGAGCCACTGCACTCCTGCCTGGGCAACAGAGCAAGACTCAGTCTCAAGAAAAAAAAAAATATCTAGGGTGAAGTTTATTCGGAAATGGAGAAGAAACAGGGAATGAAGCTACACATATGAGATCCTGGAGCTAGGGGATGGAGAAGTATGAAAAGCAAAGTGATCTTGTGCAGGATAAGACAATGGTGTTCATTGCAAGTATTTATATATCCTGGAAAATAAGAATTTAGACATTCTATATTGGAGGAGTACAAATATTTAGAGCATCACAAATTGATACACACAAATGAAACCTAAATCACAGTACTTGTCACAAAGACTCAATTATCTATGTCAGTTAAACTGTCTAACATCAATAATTCAAGAAGTTGACTTTTAAAGGTTTTAAAACATTTTTGGAAAACTTATTTTACATTGTGTTTATAATAATTTTTGCATGCAATTTTTAAAAATATCTATTATCCACTTAGATACTGTACTTTGACTGGGATATAAAAACCATGGGAAATTTGGCCCTTGAGTTTTATGATATATCTCAATCTATTTTAGTTATTTGTGGATTGGTATCTTATCCTCTAGACTAAGCGGTTAAGGTTTCATCAACACTACAATGAGATAATCATCTCACACCTGTTAAGATGGCTATTATAAAAAATGAAAAGTGCTGTTGAAAATGTGAAGAAAATGAAACCCTTGTCCACTGTTGGTGGGAATGTATAATAGTGTAGCTGCTATGGAAAATAATATGGAAGTTCCTCAAAAAATTAAAAATAGAACTACCATACGATCCAGCAGTTGAAATCAGGATCTCAAAGAAATATATGCACTTCTGTGTTCATTGCAGCATTATTCACAATAGCAAAAATATGAAAACAACCCAAATGATCATCAACAGATGAAAGGGTAGAGAAAATGTGGTCTGTATATAAAATAGAATATTATCTAGCCTTAAAAAAGAAAGAAATCTTACTATTTGTGACAGCATGCATGGACCTAGAAGAGACATGCTAAGTGAAATAAGGGACACAAAAACTTTTGGCAGTGACAGATATGCTTAAGAGGTAGAGTGGCAGATAAGAAGAAGCAAAGTTAAAGCTGAAATTTCCAGTTGATTTATTTTAGCCTAGTGATTAATCATTAGGTCTGGTCTAGTTGGCCTCCAAAATGTGTAGGTCAGGAGTTGGCATCCAAGTTGGTATTGGTGCCATTGAGGTTTGTAGGGAGGGAAGACCTGGCAGAGATCCCAAGGGCAATGGTAAGTGGCTGCTGAGTCCCTCCAGGCCAGCTCCAAGAACTCACAACCTCATTCTTCTCAGCATTCATACTTTTCCTGCAATTTAAAAGCAATTCCTTCTTTCCTTCCCTCTTTCTTTCTTCCCTCTCTTTCTTCTTCATGAAGTTTTTATTGTAGACACCAGATACGATGAACAGCACATGGATATTTGACGCCAATTTTAAGAGATAATGAATAGATAAACATTCGCCACTATCCATCATTGTACCATACCATATGCTGTGAAAAACAATAAAACAGGACAGAGAATTGAGAGAAGGAGGTATTATTTAAAGTGGTCAGAAAAATTTTATACAGGGGTATTTGAGTAGAGATGTGAAGTAAATGAGAAAGTAAGGGAGCTAGCTAAACAACTGAAGGATCATTCTAGTCACAAAAAACAACAATTCCAAAAGCCCCAAGGCATATTTGATGTATTTAAGGAGAAGCAAGAAAGCCAGTGTGGTTGAAATACAGAGAGCAAGGTTGAAAGCAGAAGATGAGGGTTTTTCTTGATTTTATAGGGATTACTAACCTGTGTCGAGGGCTGCGTGATAAATCAATGCTAAAATTACCAGCAGGGGTACAGCTTTGGAAGGGGATGAGTGTGCTCTTTTTTTAACTGGATCTCTTTCTGGACATGGGTAACATATAATCATAAAAAATGTTTGAGAAGTCTCTAATTTCTATACAAAAGTAATGTTTTTTATCATTTTTTGTGATTTAGATGTAAATGTATATGTACATGCATTTATATATATTTGTGTATTGAGTTACTATTTATGCACATGTAAATGTACTTATATGTAAATATTCTATATTCTCTTCCTGTCTGTAATGAATTGGATTCTTGGAACCTCTTATTATTATTTGGGGCAGGGGGAAGGGCTAATAAGACAAAGATTACAACTGAGAGTAACTTTAAATGTTTACATTTTGGAAACTTAAACAATGGTGGGAGTACAGTAATATTTTGTATATTTTGATCAATTTTTAGGTTTATTATATGATTATTTCTCATGAAATAGTGGTACTGCATAGATATAAATGACTACTGCCTAGCAAAACAGATACCAAGGAGACACACCGCGTGTTGTCAGGGTTGGCCCATTGCTAACTGCTGTGATTTTGTTCTACTGACTCTTTCTGCCTTAAGGATCTCAAAACATGCTAGTGAATTTAAAAATATATACTTTGGTAAAAAGCATATAACAAAATTTACCATTTTAACCATTTCAAACGTATAATTCAGAGGCATTAAGCACATTCATGTTGTACATGTTGTACACGATCACCACCATCCATCTTCAGAACATTTTCATCATTCCAAACAAAAACTCGGTAACTATTAAACAATGACTCCCCACTCCTCTCTTCCCCTATTACCCGGTAACCACTATTCTACTTTCTCTTTGAATGTGACTATTCTAGGTACTTCATATAAGTGGAACCCTACAACCTTTGTCTTTTCATGTCTGACTTATTTCACTTAGCATAACATTTTCAGGGTTCATCCAGGTCGTAGCATATATCAGAATTTTATTCATTTTTAAGGCTGTATAGTATTTTATTGTGCATATGTACCACATTTTGTTTATCTCTTCATCTGTTGATAGAAGTTGGGTTGTTTTCACTTTTTGGCTACTGTGATTAATGCTGCTATGAACACTGGTATACAGATAACTATGTGAGTCCCTTCTATTAATTATTTAGGATGCATGCCCTAAAGTAGAATTGCTGGATCATGTGATAATTCTGTTTAATTTTTTGAGGAACCACCACAGTGTTTTCTGCAGCAGCTGCACTATTTTATATTCCTATCAGCAATGCAGAAGGGTTACAATTTCTCCACACCCTTGTCAATGTTTCTTTTCCTTTTTTTTTCTTTTTAAACAATAGCCATCCGACCAAGTGTTAAGTGATATTTTATTGTGGTTTTGATTGACATTTCCCAAATGATCGGTGATGTTGAGCATCTTTCCACGTACTGATTGACCTTTCTTTGGAGAAATGTCTTCAAATCCTTTGTTCATTTTTAATCTGCTTATTTTTTGTTGAGGTGTAGGAATTTTTTATATATTGCCATTGTTAATCCCTTATCAGGTATATGATTTGCAATTATTTTCTCCCGTTATATGGATTGCCTTTTCATTTTCTGGTAGTGTTCTTTGATGCACAACAGTTTTAATTGTCACAAAATCCAGTTCTCTTTTTTTTCTTTTGTTGACCGTGCCTTTGGTTCCATGTCCATGTGCCAAACCTAATGTCTTGAAGATTTTTCCCTATGATATTTTCTTAGAATTTTACAGTTCTAACTCTGATGTTTAGGTCTGTGATTCATTGGTGATTTTTAAGAAATTGCTACATAATTCATAGATTCTAAGAGAGTTTCCAGCTTTCCCATGCCCATTGTCCCCAGAGATCTGGTTTTTAGTCTAAATGTGCCTTACTCTGAACATGTGCCTTCCTTTTCAAGAACTCCCATTTCATTTTGTTTTGTTCCGTTTTTTCTTTTATACTAGGATTAAAATTTTTGAGTTGTATAAATATACTAGCAATTTAGGATAATTCCTGATGGGAAAGAATATCCTTGCCTAGCTAGTTAATGAATTTGGGGACCCTTCATTTTCTAATCCTATATATGATTACGTCAAACAAGGATTCATTGTGCTGTCGTTGGAATACACACAGACCCTTTTACAGTGCTTTGCACAGAGAAGGTGCTTAATACTTGAGTAAACAAATTGAGTAAATGAGTAAAAAAGAAAAGCTATCTTGTTTTCTCAATGGTCAAGTAGATCAATGATTTCTACCATTTAGAATCTTAGATTTATTTTAATAAAGTAAGTTCAAAAATCTCCTCTCTTCTTTCCATTAATTTTTAGTAAAGTCATTTATTTTTCACTCAGTTTTGTTAAAGTGTTTTCAGAGGAGTTTGTTGCTGAAACCTGAAGTTTGAAGGTTAGTGTTTATACCACAGATATTTCTTGTTTTTAGACAATCCTTGTGGAGGTTAAGTTCCCAAGGCAATACCTTTTCCCATTGGGGAGTTACAAGCAAATGAAAAATGGTGACTATTTATAGAAACTCAAGGTCACTAAGTAAATTTTGCATTTTCATGAAAATGTGACATCTGGACATTTTAAAAAATGAACAGGTCAATTCATTAATTAGAATAATAAAAAGAAGTCTGTAAATAAAAGTTAAGCACCTTTCATTGAATTGTTGTGAACCGTTTTTGCCTAAGTGCTTGCTTTATCTCAGAATCCAAGCCTTCTAGTCAAAGTTATATTCCTAGTAAGTTTAATAATTTTTAAATAATAATTTAATAGTTTTAATTCCTTCTGGAATATAAATTTGATCAGGAGTCTTGGATTCTCAGATAAAGCAAATGTTTAGGCAAAGCACTTCCTTCTGGAATATAAATTTCAAGAAGGATAGGAATTATTTTCTTCCTATTCACTTGTTATTCCATGATCGCTATCCAATTTGGAGTATTCTTCATGACTCCAAATCTGTTTATATCTGTGAGGTTCTGAAAATTCTGCCCCCAAATGGCAGAAAGTAAGAAATACTATACATGTAATTCACCCTTAAAAAACTAGCCATAGCCTTTATATTTGAATATACTTTAAACAACAACAACAGAAAGAGAATGCATTTTAAACAATATCACATGAGTTTCATCATATTCCCAGATTATGGTGAGGGTTACTAGATACCTTGCCATAATCATAGCCTTTAGTTCCAAGAGAGAGCAGAGAAATAAGAAACACAGAAAGCCATGTCTATGAACATATTAGTTTGCAAAAGGTTTGTTTGTAAACTCATGTTATTTATAACATAGTACTTTACCATCTCCAGATGAATTTCTACCAAATAAACTGTTCCTTTAGACTCCTAAAACCAGATTACCCCCTTCCTTTGCTAATATAGATCATTAAAGAATGTCTTCATCAAAAATCTTATGAGTAGATGTCACTAGTTTTGACAATGTCCACAAATATTCCAAAGAATACTTTGGCATGCATGTTTCTTAGCTCACTTATTTTGATGTTGAGTTAAACGGCTTTTAACAATTCCTGCCCCATCAGGAATATTTCATTAGCAGTTGTTACTGTGCTTGAATTTTGCCTTCTTGAATGAATACCTAGTCTTTTCTCACCTTGGCATTAAGTTCTGGAGCATCTGTTGCTAATGAAAAATCCTCTGACCCATGCTGGAGCATTTTCTTTAAAAAAAAAAAAAAATGTTTCTTGTATCTTGCTGGCTAGTGCCTAAGCTCATTATTTTAAACTTTTGCATAATTCTGCTCAGTCCTAGAGGGTCATCATTACTGTCAATGGTTAATCTTTTGTGCACTTGCCACATTTATTATTTTCTTACTTTTGATTATTTTATTATTTTTCTTTGGTTCCCATCATATTCCAGTGTTTTTATTATTAAATCTTTCAACATCCTTGGTGTGTTCAGTATATTTACATTTATCAAACCTGATGGATTTAAAAATTTACATCACCTTAAAAGCAAACCCCACATCCTGTAGGTACTGAACAGACTAATGAACTTTGTATTGGCAGGACTAAGATGGCTGTATGGGACATATATTGCCACCTGTTGGTAGAAAGCAGTGTAGTCTTGGTTTTGCTGTAAGCATACATTTTAGTCTTTAAAATATTCTGAGTTGAAAGCTTCTTAAGAAGAAAAGGTTTTGTATATGCAATACAAAAGCTTTTCTATTACAAAGTAAGCAAATATATTCTCGTTTCTAAGAACATTAGTTTTAGGTATACAAAATCAACTTATAAGAAAATTGTTAAAATCACTAATAATAACAGTTACAATGTATTATGCACTTAAAGTGTACCAGGAAATGTGCTAAGTGATTAAAATTTAGTGTGTAACTTTTTCCACTAAAATGACCTTATAGAATGATCATTTTCAGCTCTGTTTTGCTATGTAAGATCTGAGTTTTCCTGAAGTTAATTAAATTCCCCAAGGACATAAGCTAGTAAGCAGTTGAGATGGGATGTGAACCCATGTCTCTCTCACTCTGGATTCATGAATTTAACAACTGTGTTATGCTGTCTTACTATTTTACTGCAGATCTGTATTTTAAATTAAAGCCATAAACATGTTTGACAAGATAAAACATAGGTAGCAAATATACTCCACATAAGATTTTCATAAGGTTTTGTGCTTATTGGCCAACTCATGGCTTATTATTTAAAAATTGCAGCCTTATAGGGAAGAAAGATAATAAATAATCTTGCTGTTATTTATTTAGCCTAGGCACTGTGGTAGGCACTTTACGAAAACTATTTCTTTTCTACATGATAACCTTATAAGACAGATATACTTCTCCCTTTCATTTGTGGGGAATTTGCATAATGCTGCAGAGTTAATTTATGGAATAAACAGGAAATTCAACCCTGTGTCTGCCTGGCACCAAAGTTATTACTATGCACTTTCTCCTAAATCATGTTGATGTTTTGAGGGAAGTGGATACATGTTTAATAATATTGGAAATACATTTTCTCTCTAATTATTTAAATAAGGGTGTAGAACATGTTCTGCAGCCATACTTTAGTGACTCCAAAGGTCATATAAGTCTGTGATAATTTTGTGCTCACAGTAAAGGCTTAACTAACAGAGAGATGGGATTTAATGTGAACTAAGAAGTGTTTTCTGTCTTCCTTTATATATGCTGTATATATAAGACTTCATGAATTTTTATTAAAACATTCAGATATGCCAGCAAATATTGACAATAATCTTAATTTTTCCCAGGGTAGTACACTTGTTAAGATTATAAACTTTCATTTCTTATAAACTTGACGAATACTGTATTTTAAAAGGCTGTACATAGGACTAAATTTCTATCTTAATAAAATAATAAATAATGTATAATATAAATGATTATTACAGGGTATTATGAAATACCCAAATCACAATATTTTAATAATCATAGAATCTAGAAATAAGTCCCTATCAGTTGTCTGAATATAAAATTATCACATATACAGCTTAATTTGTTTTGCATATCAATTGTTCATATACTAAAAAATACCATAAAATTGAATTATTTTAGGTTACAAAATATTGAACTACTCTTGTTAAAGTTATTGAACTGGTTTGCCATCTACCAAATTAAGCATTTCTAAAAAATAATGATTATTTTAAGAATTTATTTACATGATTAACATAATGTTACTTATGAAGGATGCAATGGTAAGATTTCAGCAATCAGGCAAGTATTTATTGAAAGGATTTGATTTCATACATATTGATTCACTTAACATTAGAGACACTAAAATAAGTAGCCAGCCTGCCTATTTTTCTTGTGATATTATACTTGGCATACTTTTTTTTTTTACAATCTAAAGAAGAGGTATTAACAAAGGAGTCAGAGTGCTTACAGTTGGCCATTCCTTTTAAGTTAATTTATAAAGATATTACAATCCCAATGAAAATAAAAATAGAAATTTTTCCTATTTGGAATTAGATAATCTGAGTCTAGTTGGGAAATTGTACACACATAAAGGAGTAATATCTAATAGCACCAACCCTAATATGTAATGTTATTTATGCAAATACAGTAATTAAAATAGTATGGTGACCTAAATAGACAATTCATTGGAAGAAAATATGATATCCAGAAATAGGCATAATTACATATGAGAATTATAAAGGTAGCATCTTAAATAGGTTGAAAGAAATATTATTTAATAGGTGTCGTTGGGATACCTGGGTAGTCACGTGGATAAAGATAAATTCAGATTACTACTTTGCCACCTAACCCAAGATACATTTTCGTGGAATCAAATCTTTAAAATAACATACAAACCATAAAACTGCTAGAAGAAAACATGTGAGGGTTTTGTTTTCTTTTTTCTTTTCACCTGAGATGGATAATATATCGATGTCATTACAAGGTTTGAGGGAGGAATATCTCACTTTTGCATGTGAAAACCCAGTCATCACACTTATGAACTACAAAGGATCCAATAATTCAAAATCTTGAAGTAGAAATTCTTTTCTAAGATAATACAAAACACAAGAGCCACTGTAGAAAGGATTGGTGAATTGAATTTAATTAAAATGTAGATGCTTTTAAAAGGCAAAAACTACCATAAACCAAAAGAAACAAAACAGCAAACTTATAAAAATATTTGTATTATATACCACAGAAAAAAGCTAATTTTATTATTTTGTTAAGAGATCCTAAATTAATAAAATACTGATAGTCCATTTAAAAAGTGGACAAGACTACATACAGAAAGCACAGAAAAAAAAAGCACAAATGGCATCTGAGGATATGAAAAGATCCCTGACCTCAGTCACAAAAGAAGATGCAAACTAAAATGATAAGAATTAAGAAGTTTTCAGCTGGGTGTGGTGGCTCATGTTTGTGATCCCAGCACTTTGGGAAGCTGAGGCATGCGGATCACCTGAGGTCAGGAGTTTCAGACCAGCCTGGCCAACATAATGAAAACCTGTCTCTACTAAACGTACAAAAATTAGCCGGATGTGGTGTCGGGCACCTGTAATCCCAGCTACTCAGGAGACTGAGGCAGGAGAATTGCTTGAACTTGGGAGGCAGACCTGAGATCATGCCAAGGCATTCCAGCCTGGGCAATGAGAAAGTGACTCCGTCTCCAAAAAAAAAAAAAAAAGGTTTCATTCCCCACTTATTAGGATCACAAAGATGAAAAAGAAGATTATGAAATACTTTATTGAAGGTATGTGCAAACAATCCCTAACACACTGTTTGGGGAGAGCATGGATTGGTAGGTCTTTATGAAGGTGTTACCGATATACCAATAACCTCCTTGGTAGCTTCAAAAGGTGGCATCTTTCCCTGTTTGGTATTGGAGACCCAATACAAGAAATGGGAAAAGTGAATGTCAAGCAGTGCAAGCTTTATTCGATGGCCAAAGAATGGAGAAGTGCAAGTGTGGCTCACAAGTCAACTTCTTCACTAGTGAGGAGTGAGGAAATAGAAAGTATCTCTAATGAAGAAGTTGGTCATTAAAATTGAGGGGAGGAATGTTCCTGTCTTTTCCAGAAATAGGTGGTGAACTTCTTGGAACCAGAGTGCTGCCTTCCTTTTTGTCCTTTTATGGCTTCGTCTGGTCATTGTCATGGTGATTATCAACTGTCATGGCACTGACATGGCACTGATGAGGGTGTCATTTAGCATGAAAATGAGATTATAATGATGCCTGAGGTCTTCTTGAAGTCCTTTAGTCAGCTATCTTGGTTCTAACCAATCTCAGCTGGTCTGGTTACAATTGGAACATTTTACCTGTTTCTCAAAGATAAGCAGAGTTAGGGCAGAGTAGAAATTCAGCTATGGCCTTGTAGGCATTACACTAGGTAACAAAAGAGAATTTGGCAATATTTTATTATGGCAAAGTAAAAACACATATACAATTTTGACTCAGCAATTTCACTCTGAAGCATTTGTCTTACAAAAATACTGTGAAACTATTCATGAGAATGTCCTCACTTACAAGTGAGAGCTAAATGATGGGGACACATCAACACATAGATGGGAACAACACACACTGGGGCCGGTTGGTGGGTGGAGGGTGGCAGGAAGGAGGGTATCAGGAAAAGTAACTAATGGGTACTTGGCTTAATACCTGCGTGATGAAGTAACCTGTATAACAAAACCCCGGAACACAAGTTTACCTATGTAACAAACCTGTGCATGTACCCCTGAACTTAAAAGTTACAGAAAGAAAAGAACCCACAAAAGAGTAGTTTAAAAAAAGAAAAACTAATCATGGGAAGATAATTATTGTAGCTTTGGGGAACAACCTAAGTGTTCTACAGTGTGGGAATGACTAAATGATTTGGGTACAGCTGTACAATAGGACTTTATGAAGCTGCTATAAAAAGAAGTGGCTTTATACATAACTGATACGGAAAGATTTCCAAGTCTGAATTTTAAGTGACGAAGGAAGGTAGGAAACAATGTTTATACAGGGTATTATTTGCATGAAAAGAAAAATGAGTAGATGTATACATGCTGATAAAACCACATGGATAGATACACAAGGGATTGGTACTGTGGTTGTCCACAGGGCAGGAATTTGGATGGCTGGGAAACACTGGAGAGTGAGAGAATTACTTTTCATTATACATACTTTTGAGTTTTGTGGCTAAATTTATTCTTCAAAAATAAATATAAGAATGCTATTTAGGGGAAAAATGGGAGTCATAAACCTGCAATTTGGACCTAACTTTTCAACTTAAAAATGTTCTGTTCTTGGAGTTACTAACTGCTCTGATGCTTGGGATGATAATCAAATAATAGTTCCTCTAAAGTATGTCTGGAATGAACTTGAATGAATGAATGAATGCTTTTTGCAAACCATTATGTGTGTAAAAATGTACAGTATTAATATAAGGTTTATTTAGAATAGAGTCATCTGCATTAAAGAAATTTCGTTATACAAAAATCTAAATACAAAAAAATGTTGTACAGTAGCTCTGAGGAGGTGGATGACTCAAACACTGAGAAAAGAGAAGAGGCAGAGGCTAAGCGGGATAGTTCAATTTGAGGTAAAGAAGCAGCCTCACCTAGCCTCAGACAAGACTCCAGGGACTTTGTGAAAAACCTCATTTCGGCCCGGCGCAGTGGCTCACGCCTGTAATCCCAGCCCTTTTGGAGGTCGAGGCGGGCAGATCACAAGGTCAAGATATCAAGACCGGCCGGGCGCGGTGGCTCAAGCCTGTAATCCCAGCACTTTGGGAGGCCGAGACGGGCGGATCACGAGGTCAGGAGATCGAGACCATCCTGGCAAACACGGTGAAACCCCGTCTCTACTAAAAAATACAAAAAACTAGCCGGGCGAGGTGGCGGGCGCCTGTAGTCCCAGCTACTCGGGAGGCTGAGGCAGAAGAATGGCATAAACCCAGGAGGCGGAGCTTGCAGTGAGCTGAGATCCGGCCACTGCACTCCAGCCTGGGCGACAGAGCAAGACTCCGCCTCAAAAAAAAAAAAAAAAAAAAGATATCAAGACCATCCTGGCCAACATAGTGAAACCTTGTCTCTACTAAAAATACAAAAATTAGCTGGGCGTGGTGGCGCGTGCCTATAGTCCCAGCTACTCGGGAGGCTGAGGCAAGAGAATCCCTTGAACCCAGGAGGCAGAGGTTACAGTGAGTTGAGATCAGGCCGCTGCACTCCAGCCTGGTGATACAGTGAGACTCTGTCAAAAAAAAAAAAAAATATCTCGTTTCTAGGCCTATGTTTCCCAGAAATATGTCATGAAAATAAAACTCTGCCCTCCCAATAGGAAAACATACATATGCACAAAAAGGTAAATATTTTTAATGTTAAAGTAAATGCATAATTCCTTTAAAGAGTAATTATATATTTCTATTCATTTTTGAAAACCAGTTTCAGTTAAGACAAAATTTAAAAGATGACAAACTGGCAGAAGAAAAAAAGAAATTTTTGTGAAAAGTATCAATATCCTTAACACACACACACACACACACACACACACACACACACACACCCTTAGCAAAGAAGGAAATGATGAATGTTTCAATAGAAAAAAAGATCAAGAGACTAAAGAGACTGACCAAAGAAGAACTAGAAATGTTTCATGAAATTCACATTTTAGATAAAAATATTTTAAATATCAAATTATGAAGTATTTTTTTAAATGACTGTACTTAACATTGTGGAAAAATATATGCTTACATGTTGCTAAAGAGGATATACATTTTTATAGCCTTTCTGGAAAACATTTTGTCAGTATATATATATGTGTGTGTGTGTGTGTGTGTGTGTGTGTGTATGTGTGTGTGTATGAAGACAGGTTGGGTGTGGTGGCTCATACCTGTTATCCCAGTGCTTTGGGAGGTGGGGACTAGAGGATAGCTTCAGGCCAGGAGTTTTTCGAGGCCAGTCTAACATAGATCATAACAAAGATCCCTGTCTCTGCTAAAAAAAAAAAACAAAAAACATTAGGGCCGGTACCATGGTTCACGCCTGTAATCCCAGCACTTTGAGAGGTCAAGGTAGGCAGATCACTTGAGGTCAGGAGTTTGAAGCCATCCTGGCCCACATGGTGAAACCCTGTCTCTACTAAAAATACAAAAATTACCTGGGTGTGTTGGTGTGCACCTGTAGTCCCAGCTACTCAGGAGGCTGAAGCAGGAGAATCCCTTGAACCCAAGAGGCAGAGGTTGCAGTGATGGAGTGAGCCAAGATCATGCCACTGCACTCCAACCTGGGTGACAGAGAGAGACTCCATTAAAAAAAAAAAAAAAAAGCCAGACATAGTGGTGCACACCTGTAGTCCTAGCTACTTGGGAGGCTGAGGTGGAAAGAACACTGGAGCCCACGCGTTTGGAGGTTGCAGTGAGCTATGATTGCACCACAGGCTGGGTGACAGTAGGAGACCTCATCTCTTAAAAAAAAAAAAATCAGTAATTTTCTTGGAATAGGTTAATTTTATTTATTTTTTTTCTATGCTTTTCAGTGTTTTCCAAATTGTCTCCCAATGAAAATTTGCTATATTTATATTCAACCGTATTAATAACCCTGAATTAGTCATATGAGCAACTTCTGCAAATAAATGTGTCTTGGATTTAATGGAAATGAAATCTTTTCAGTATAGCTTCTCCCTGTTATTTGCATACAAGCTTCAAACTGCATAAACTATTTTAATAGCAAAAATTAAGTTAGGATTAATCAACCATCTAGGATTATATCTGTGCCTAGGTTTCTAAAACAATTAAATAATTGATCACTTTGTTGGATGTTCAAAGATTTGGCAATTTGTCCTTAAATATATGTTTCAAATAAAATATCTACAATTTTAAGGTGCTTAAGTACTGGTGAACATGTCAAAATGTGCCTAATGTATTTTTAAGTTCTGCTGTGAACTTAAAAACTTTGGGATTTGTGTAATCCCAAATTAGAGAACTTTAAAGTTTAGTTGGTGTCCACTGTATTGTCCCCCTTTTCATCCATCTGACCAAACTTTTAACCTTCCTGTTTATGGCTTGGGGAGGGGGAAGCTACTTTAATTAAACCTAAGCAGATCGTGTTGTTTTTAAATTCTATTTCGATGCCACTAAAATGGGGAAACAGGTTGTAATAGCAGAATCTTTATACTTTTTGCACATATCAGCCTCCATAAAAGGATGGAAATTGCTTTGTTTTTCAATGTTTCAATTTTTTAAATGAGGAGAAAAAGAGCAATTGAGAGTGCCATAAATTAAAGATAGCATTTCTGATGTAAAATCAATGATACTTGTGGATTATTGTAAATATTTGAAGATTGCTCTAGGAACACTGAAAAATCTTAGGTAACTTTGTTAAATAATAATTAAAATTGTCTTATAAATCAGTGTGACATCTATGTTATTTTAAAGGCAAGATAATTAGCGTGCTTCTTCGAATGCTTAGGTTAGGAGAAGTATTTCACCATCTTCATTCATCAAGCATTTAACAATTTTATATGGTGTGTCAGATATCATGCTATACCTTGGTGATAATAGATGCCTAAGACAAATTTCCTGTCTATGAAGCTTGGAATCTAGTTGAAGAAGACAGGGGTGATGAAAGAAATGAAGCACTGTAGAAGTAGGATAAAATCTGCATTAGGGGACTGCTGGCGGCTCAAAGCAGACTGGAGATATGGGAGAAAGAGAAACTGATGAAGAGTTGAATTTACATTGGAGGGAAGGAAGGAGGTGAAGTCAGATCTTTTCATACAAGAGGTATTGAGGCAAATATCAAGTAATCAGGTTATCAGGATAGTTGAAACTGTTCAGACAGAGGGAACATTATGAGGATGCAGAAATCATCTAGCTGACCTTTGGGGAAATTAAATGCAGTATAATGTAGCTGGAATGTAGACTGCAAATAGGGGAACAGAAGAAGCTGTCAGCAGCAGGTTAGGAAAACCTTCCAGGCCAGACCAACAACATGGCAGGTTATTCAGTACATAGTGGTGAGCTGTAGATGATTTTTTGTTTTTTTTTTTAGTCACGGGAAGATTATCAAATTTCCTGTTGCAGAGAAAGGGTCTCTTGTTCATTGAATGAATATTACATAATTTATTCAAACTTCCTTGGTGTTATGCAACTAAATGTTTTAAGGCATTTTTTATAGTACAACTCTTTCTTTTTTTCTCTTTTGTTTTCTTTTTTATTTTTTTGAGACAGGGACTCAGTATTTTTGTATTTTTGTAGGGAAGGGGTTTCATCATGTGAGTCAGCCTGGACTTGAACTCTTGACCTCAAGTGATCTGCCCACTTCGGCCTCCCAAATTACTGGGATTACAGACATGAGCCACCACGTGCAGCCAGCACAGCTCTTTTTTCAAAAGCAATTTGTGATGCTTTAATAAGAAAGAAAGAAAAAACAGACACAATGGAAAGATATCAATCTTGGAAATTTTAAATCTTGGTTTAGAGAAAACAGTTTATTATTTGAGCAACTTTGAACACTCCTAAGTTAAAAAGCACTAACATGGTACATCTCACTTGCACAAAAATGATAACAATTTTCAATTGTTGGTGGCAACAGAATGGAGCAGCACAGAAATCTGGAGACCTATTTTCAGTTGAATGCTCATAGTTCTAAAATAGGCTCTGATTTGGAATTCCTTTTCTTACTTTTCAGTTTAATTAACAGGGAAGTCTCAATATCTTCTTATGCTGTGTGGGGGAAAGTATCTTGATCAGTGAATAGAAGAATATCCTACAATGTTACTGTAACTAAGAAAAAATTAACCCACTGGAGAAAACATTTTTTTAATTTTTAAAAATTTTTTTTATTATTATACTTTAAGTTCTAGGGTACATGTGCACAACGTGCAGGTTTGTTACATATTTATACATGTGCCTTGTTAGTGTGCTGTACTCATTAACTCGTCTAGGTATATCTCCTAATGCTTTCCCTCCCCCCTGTCCCCTCCCCACAATAGGCCCGGTGTGTGATGTTCACCTTCCTGTGTCCAAGTATTCTCATTGTTCAGTTCCCACCTATGAGTGAGAACATGCAGTGTTTGGTTTTATGTTCTTGTGATAGTTTGCTGAGAATGATGGTTTGCAGCTGCATCCATGTCCCTACAAAGGACACAAATTCATCCTTTTTTATGGCTGCATAGTATTCCATGGTGTATATGTGCCACATTTTCTTAATCCAGTCTGTCACTGATAGACATTTGGGTTGATTCCAAGT
>NW_012117999.1:1355578-1369774 GCF_000951035.1 Colobus angolensis palliatus | reverse complement strand
TTTCCCTGTCACTTTCAGGCACACCAATCAGACGTAGATTTGGTCTTTTCACATAATCCCATATTTCTTGGAGGCTTTGTTCATTTCTTTTTACTTTTTTCTCTACATTTCTCTTTTAGCTTCATTCCGTTCATTTGATCTTCAATCACTGATATTCTTTCTTCCAATTGATCGAGTCGGTTACTGAAGCTTGTGCATTTGTCATGTAGTTCTCCTGTCATGGTTTTCATCTCTATCAGTTCTTTTATGGTCTTCTCTGATTGATTATTCTAGTTATCCATTCATTCATTCTTTTTTCAAGGTTTTTAGCTTCTTTGCGCTGGTTATGTAGTTCCTCCTTTAGCTCTGAGAAGTTTGATTGACTGAAGGCTTCTTCTTTCAATTCGTCAAAGTCATTCTCTGTACAGCTTTGTTCCATTGCTGGCGATGAGCTGCGTTCCTTTGGAGGGGGAAATGTTCTCTGATTTTTTGAATTTCCAGCTTTTCTGCTCTGCTTTTTCCCCATCTTTGTGGTTTTATCTGCCTTTGGTCTTTGATGATGGTGACGTACTGATGAGGTTTTGGTGTGGGTGTCCTTTCTGTTTGTTAGTTTTCCTTCCAACAGTCAGGACCCTCAGCTGCAGGTCTGTTGGAGTTTGCTTGAGGTCCACTCCAGACCCTGTTTGTCTGGGTATCAGCAGCGGAGGTTGCAGAAGATAGAATATTGCTGAACAGCGATTTTTGCTGTCTGATTCTTGCTCTGGAAGCTTTGTCTCAGGGTACCCAGTCATGTGAGGTGTGAGGTGTTGGTCTGCAACTAGTGGGGGATGTCTCCCAGTTAGGCTACTCAGGGGTCAGGGACCCACTTGAGCAAACAGTCTGTCCGTTCTCAGATCTCAACCTCTGTGCTGGGAGAACCACTGCTCTCTTCAAAGTGGTCAGACAGGGACTTTTACATCTGCAGAGGTTTCTGCTGCTTTTTGTTTAGCTATGCCCTGTCCCCAGAGGTGGAGTCTACAGAGGCAGGCAGGACTCCTTGAGCTGCGGTGGGCTCCACCCATTTCAAGCTTCCTGGAGGCTTTGTTTATCTACTTAAGCTTCAGCGATGGCAGACGCCCCTCCCCCAGCCTCGCTGCTGCCTTGCAGTTAGATCTCAGACTGCTGTGCTAGCAATGAGGGAGGCTCTGTGGGCGTGGGACCCTCCGGGCCAGGTGTAGGATATAATCTCCTGGTGTGCCGATTGCTAAGACCCTTGGTAAAGCACAGTATTAGGTTGGGAGTTACTCGATTTTCCAAGTGTTGTGTGTCTCAATTTCCCTTGGCTAGGAAAAGGAATTCCCTTCCCCCTTGAGCTTCCCAGGCGAGGCAATGCCTCGCCCTGCTTCAGCTCTCGCTGGTCAGGCTGCACCTTTGGACCAGCATCAACTGTCCGACAGGCCCCAGTGAGATGAACCTGGTACCTCAGTTGAAAATGCAGAAATCACCCGTCTTCTGTGTCACTCACGCTGGGAGCTGGAGGATGGAGCTGTTCCTATTCGGCCATCTTGGGCACCACTCTGAGAAAACATTTTTAATCAATTCATTAAGAGTCTAATGAAGGTGCATATACTAAAAGCAAGATGTACTTTAATTAGTGATTGATGTTTTGTGATTGAAGCTTGCTTTCCTAAATAATATTTCTATACTTCAGTACAGAATGTAAGGTCCTTGCCTTATTTGATTTCTTAGTTTCAGTCTTACTGCAGTCTGCTTTTATTGTAGGCTTATTAAATTTATCACCATCATTAATTTACCATAATGTTTTATTTTTTAACTTGTTACTTAGATCACATTGCATATGCTTTATTTCTGGTCTTGTAGCAAAGGAATGCATACAAGAATCACATAAAACTTTATTGAATAGAACAATCTTTAAAGGGGGAATCATCCATAAGTCAGATAAATCCATAAGTAGTATAGATTTATCTATTGTAAATTTTCTGTCAGGCTGTTAAAAGTAGGGCCCTGCAAATCTTACTGTCATTCACATTATAATAGGCACACTTACCGATATACCAACTTTATAGTTTTTTATCCCCATTTTACAGGTTTAGGGCTTATTTTCTTGAGATGTCAAATATTATTTTAACATTGTATATGTTTCTTAAGAAATGCCATAGAATGAAGACACTAGGGAAGACTATTTGTGATATAGTCTAGCTCTCTTATATTTTTTACTGTGTTTTTTTACTGTCTCTTACAACAGTAAACATATCACACTATACTTGAATTTAATTTTTTTCAAATATCATTGCATTATTTTGGACATACACCTATTCTTAGATGGTATCAGGTTGATGATGATGAGCTTCATAGTAATTACTTAAAACTCCAGAATGAGATTTGTTTCCAATCTAATCAAGAAGGATAAGGAATTTGGGGGAAAAAATCTGTTCTATAGTAATTAAAGTTAGCCGTATGGGCACTTGGCTCTAAAGATTTGGATGTAGTGAATCTACCCAACCCCCAAGGCTAATGACTTGGATGCTCTTAATGTATTCTCTTGTCCATAGCAAAGACTGATGAATCTAGCCAGGGAATTCTCCACCAGCTCTGCTTCTCTGAAACCACAAAGTCAGGAAATGTAATCAGAGTGCTCAGCTGAACCAGAGCAAGAGCTTTCCTAATGGCTGTGACTTTAGAAATCACATCCATTAGATAAAGTGATTAAATATACATCAGTCTTTTGGCAAGAGAGCCATGAAGATATTGCAATAGAACATTTTCACATGACCCACCTATTTTGCTTGTAAAAGAAACATATTTTCACCTTTGACACATATCATCCCTAAATTCCTCAGCTCAGTTCAGGAAGGAATTTTTTTCATGATAAGTTGTAAGGGGTTCATAATTTTACATGAACTATAAAGTAATTGTGTGGCTGATAAACTTTATAAGGAAAATGTTTCTGACTTGCTCATTTCACCACCCTGATGTGTGGGTTTTTGTTTTGTATTATTCTTTTTAGGCTTTTCGTGCTTCAAGTCTTCAAGATATTTTGTTAAATTCTTCCCTTGGAAGCCTTTGTGTCCCCAGATCAGATTTTTTAAAACTTAGATATGAACGTCTTAAGTGTCTACTTAGAAAATATGTGTGTGTGTGTGTGTGTGTGTGTGTTTATACATATATGGCAGGCAAATTACTCTTAGCGCTCTGAATAAGCTTTTTTTTGTTAAAATAATGTTTTAAAAATATTATAAAGAAATGTCACCATCAAAATAGCATTCACTTTATATTTGTAGTTAAAATAATCCCTGTTTCTTACCCTTAGTTATAACCATCTTTTGATTAATAATATACTGCCCTTCACATTTTAATACACATGCAACTAAGCCACTGACATAATACATATACTTAAAATGTTCTTTTTGAGCTTTGAATAACCTTTTGCCTCTTCCCTGGTGACCATCAGCAGGCAAGATGATTGACAGAGAATGTGTTTACAAACATGGAATCATTGATGTCTAAGTTAAAAGTGACCTCATAAAATATTGTTCTAATTCTCATTTACAGACAAAATTCTGAGAGGTCAGTTCAATGTGTCTAGGATAATAGTGGGCACAGTTAAATAAATAATAGGAAGTAATTATCATTTTAAAAATTTCATTAGTGAATTACTAAAGAATTGCTATGCATACTACTTCCTCTTCCCAAAATCAAAACTTCTCATATTCTTAAATTTCTGAATTCCTAAAATCAGCAGAGATGAAGGGAAGGACCAGCAACTATAATTTTGTTGTGTTTTGTGTTGCTGAGGCACATACAGGGATGCCTAGTTTCATGAAACCAAGTGGTGGGGACATTACACACAACGAGAAAGCTGTTACAGGCGGAATGCCCAGACAAGAATGAAAATGAAATTCCTGGAGGGGCATCCCCATAGTTTTTCTGATAATCTCTCTCCTTACTTAAAAGCTTTAATTACCGGTAAATTGTCCATGCAGGAATAATAAAAGCATATAATTTTTGTAGTATAAGGAATTTTATTGATGTCATAGTAGAAAGCAGTCATTTTGTAAATGTTTTTGGTGCCCAGAGATACTTTATTTATGGCACAGGAAGTTATAGACAAGTCCACAAACCAGGAGTAGAAAAGTTTTCAAATGAGAAATATTGCAGACTGAGCATGTTAATTTGATTTGTTTGTTTGTTTGTTTGTTTGGGAGGGAGTTTCACTCTTCTTGCCCAGGCTGGAGTGCAATGGCACAATCTTGGCTCACCGCAACCTCCGCCTCCCAGGTTCAAGCAATTCTCCTGCCTCAGCCTCCTGAGTAGTTGGGATTACAGGCACGCACCACCACGCCCGGCTAATTTTGTATTTTTAGTAGAGACAGGGTTTCTCCATGTTGATCAGACTGATCTCGAACTCCCGACTTCGGGCGATCTGCCTGCCTCGGCCTCCCAAAATGCTGGGATTACAGGCGTGAGGCACCACGCCTGGCCTGAGGTATTTTTATATACACAGCAACTCTAGATCTTATAATGCATTGTTCCTATTATCTACTTAGGGTTTTTAGGAATATTATGACCTAATTTAAAACTTTGTAGAGACATTCTAATTTTCAGAATTAACAATACTTTTGTTTTCTCTGACCTTTGAAATACTCCTAAATTGCAAAATGAAGTGGAAGTGCACAGTAGATTAGTAAAACATTTGATTCAATGCATAAATTGAAATAAATGGGATTATTTAGAAAATGATAATAAATACAACGGTAAAAGGAAGAACTCATTACATAACTTTGTGACTTTTTTCTTTTTCTTTCATTGGTTCCTTACATTTTGAACTCTTTCCCACTTTTTCTGTTCCCTTCTTTTTAAAGTAAGGAATAGAGAAAGAGTGTATACAACTGAATAAGTATTTATTGACTACCTTCTAAGTATCCCATTCAGCTAAATATGGGAGTGGAAAGATGAATAAGATGGTCACAGACTGGGGGAAGGTGATCATGATGAGAGGGTTTTTTTTTTTTTTTTTTTTTTTGGACAGAGTTTTGCTCTTGTTGCCCATCGTGGAGTGCAATGGTGCGATCTCGGCTCACCACAACCTCCGCCTCCCGGTTTCAAGCTATTCTCCTGCCTCAGCCTCCCGAGTAGCTGGGATTATAAGCATGCACCACCACACCTGGCTAATTTTGTATTTCTCTTAGTAGAGACAGAGTTTCTCCATGTTGGTCAGGCTGGTCTTGAACTCCTGACCTCAGGTGATCCTCCTACCTCGGCCTCCCAAAGTGTTGGGATTACAGGTGTGAGCCAACACACCCAGCCACTACTTTGGAGGTTTAAGAAAAGTGGTTGTAGGTTAAAAACTCTTGGACTGGCTCCTGAGGGAAGAATTAAAATGCCCTATTGGAGAATAGCCACCAATCTAGGATCTTGAGTCTTGGGTCCTAGATAGGTGGGTGGGAACGAGTATCAGGGAATGGGGCTGGGACCTCTTAGGACAGGCCCTTGTGGGTTAATCCCATAAGCTATTGAGGAGCCACTGATGATTTTTTAACAGAAGAGAGATGTGATCAATTTTTAATTACCACTCTGACAGTGATATGTATTTGCAGATAAGCCAAAAAGGGTGGACACCTAGAGACCTGAAGACCACTGTGATAGTACAGATAAAAGATAAAGAGAAAAACCAAAGGGAAAGGGTTTAGGGTTGATTTAGAATGTATAATCAATAGCCCTCGTTGATTAGATGTTACTGTATTCTGAGTTCCCAGGGAGTAAATGGTACTTTTGATTTCTAGCCCTGGCTACTGACTAGCAATCATTTAAATGAGCAGGTTAAAATAAGAGTATATGAAAAATTAGTTTGTGGAACTTGAGGGGCATATCTAGGCTGGGAAATAGCTACTTGTCTTTTTTTTTTTAACTGTTGGAAGACTTTCTATTCTTAGTTTGTAGGAAAAATGTATGTGATAATCAACAAACAGTTACACATGTGTAAAGGTGGTATATTAACTAATTTTCATTGGCTCATGAGTTACATGCTACCTGCCATCCTCTTGCCTCTTCCTCTCTGGAACCACAGATTGTCAGCAGAGAAGCTGGAAGAACCCACCATCTTGCTGTAGGAAAAAGGTTTGGTCCTTCTGGAACATGCCTATGAAAAGTTGCCAGTTTCCTATGTAGGTCCTGGGTTTATCTGGAATTCAAATATGACTAGACACTATGTATTTTGTCTGGCACTCCGATCCTATATATATATAATATTTATCCCCTTTGTCTTTTCATGACCTCATTATACAAGTCCTAGATCAGAGTGTAACAGACCCCTTAAATTCTGTGGCATGAGCTTTAAAGGCCTATGAAGAATGGAGCTGGGGTAGGATTGGCTACCAGTGAAGTCCAGGTAATTTAGACACTATTCCTGGATTTGTTTTCAGTGTCGTCATTTAATGATTGCTTCACATAAAGTCTTAATGTGTTTATTACTCAGGAAAAATGATGGAATAGTAGCAACAATGCTACAGGTGTGTTGTGAACATTAATTAGTTAATTACAAAGCATTTTTGAGAGACATTCTAAATAGCACAGAACTCAAGGCTTTCCACCCCAACCAGGGGTCCACTTAAATAGCTCTTTACTAAGCCAGGAGAAACAAACACATCTTGTACATGAGGTACATCACCCACTAGGCCTGTTGATCTCCCAGGGTGATTTTCTGCATGAAAACGTATCCCCTGGATGTCAAGGGCTTTCTAAGAGCAATGATTCATGAACCCTCTGGATTTATGACAATGTTATGAAATTATTTTCATCTGTACTCTGAAATAATTGCTTGACATGATTATATTTTGAGCCAGAAGTTGTAGGTGTAATTGGAAACAACAGAATACTCAAAAAAATAAAAGATCCCAAAGGAGAAGAACAAGAGAGAGAGAGAGAGGAATGGGCCATAAAGATGACAAGAATGATGGACCAGTGCCTGAAGATTTTAGACAGACTCTCAGATTTACTCTTCTTATGTTCTCTCTAAACACCATTCTTATTAGTTCAGCATCACCGTAATAACTGAAAACATTTTAAAAAGTGGACCAGGCAGATGTCAGCAAATTGATGTGGAGAAATGGGACAGGCACATGGATGACTCACTCCTAGTCCCAATTCACTATTTTATTTTTTCATTTGAAATATCCATCTCTTCAGAATTCTGTCTAGTGTGAGGTTCAAACAATTTAGATGGTTGTCTCAAAACTATTGTGCAAATGTCTGTTTTTCTATATTGTTGTGTCTTTCTGACTGTTCCTCTCCTGGTTTTTCCCTACTATCACAAATTACATACTTTATTATGTACTTGTATATAACATATACTTTTCAATGAGCTGGATTCCCACCTGAACCCACGCTTTAAAGAGAACAATGATAGGTTTCTCTGCACCTGCTCTGTATTTAGTAAGTTTCCAATTCCTTTTGGTGTCAAACAATAGCAGGTATCTCTGCAGTCCCTTAGGTCACTAATGTGCTTGGTTTTGTTGTCAGGGTAGCAGCTGAACCATATCTTTCACAAACAGGAGATACATTGTTTTTTCCCCTAGCTTGAGCAGAGCATCTCACATTTATTAGGAGAAGAGCTCCTAGAGGCCCATCTCTGTGTCTTTGACATGGCTCAAGCATTATGTACTTTAAGAAGTTTAATACATTTTCTACTGGAAAGTGTTGAGTTGTTTTAAAATATTAAAATCTTACTTTGCTGAGATAAATAAAATGTATTCAGGGTTTTCCAAGACAAGTATGAGAAACGCCAAGTTACAACAGGTTCATTATCAGAGAGAAGAAAAGTTTCATGATAATACTATGATCTTTGCTATTGCATTTGGAATTTAGTTAGACCTAAATAATGAGAAGACTTTTGTGATAATCTATTCAATTTTTATGGCCTATGGCCTTTTTGAGAAATTGATTAAGGCAGGGAAAAGGGGATAGTGGTAGGGCCTTACTGACTCTTGTTTTCTTGTTTGTTTACTCTTTTCACAAAGTGGTAATACAAATTATCTCCCACAGCAGCACAGGTTGCTCAAAAGCCCAGAGGAGCAGGAGAATGAGATATTCCTTATCCATATTTCAGCAAGGTATTCTTCTCCATCTTGGTTGTTTCAAGGCAGATGACAAAATTTAGTGGCCATTTCAGTGCAGAATACTCCCAAATTCAGGGAGGAAGCTAGATTCAGTTGTTTTTCAGTAATATTGGAAAGTGTAATGTTTAACGCCCTTGTTTAAACAGTTGCTTTCTTCCTAACATGATAAAACTTATATCGCTAGAATATATTCTCTTGGGATGAAAATAGAAAGATACAGCATAGGCTCCTTTTATTTTATTTGGGGAGGAGGTAGTGGTAGGGGAAAATACAACCAACAATACCATCTTCATTACTAATTATGACAACTTACAACATCAGGAGCTCAGGAAGAAGGAAAGCAACAAATACCTTCATCTTCAACAGGATTTTCTGGGAATTATATCTGTTTTTGTTTGTATGTTTGTTTATTTGTTTTTTCCTCTATTTGAAATGCCTATTTAGATTGTTTTTCTGGAACTTAGTTTTATATCAATCAATAAACCCCTTTTCCCTAGGTTTGTTAATTTTTTTTCAAGAGCATACTGACCTCAATGTGGTGAAAGTTTTCAAGAGGCAAATGTAAGCTTAAAGCCTGCCTCTCCCCATTCCCAATCCATCTCAAATGAACATCTATAACTCTCCATGAATTAAAATGAGGATAATAACATGTTCTAAGTGTTATAGAAAAAAATTACATTTGTAACACAAGGTAGCTGCTTTATGAATATTTTTTCTAAGCTATACACACCACAATTCGTTACTAATTTTGTCATGACGTCCTGAAGAAATCCTAAGAATAGAAATTCTGTGAAAGAACATCGAGTACCACAAAATCAATATATATATATGTCTTGATTCATTGATTCATTCATTCATTCAGGGCCTTACATAGCAGTCATTTGTTTGCTCTTCTTCCACATGGATGATTAAAGACTACTGAAGCCACTAGATACCCATCTTATATGGCTATAATATTTTAACTCCTGGAGTAATTGGGGTATATTCACAACAAAATCAGCTCAAATCTAATTTATTTATTTCGTGAGGTCTGAAATGTAGGCAAAGCTTCCATTTAGTTCCTCGAGAAAAAGCTTCTGGCAAAGATAACAAAGGACATGATTCAAATGCTTTCTGTCTTACACTGCTGCTTCACATCCGGGGCAGAGTATTTTATGTTTCATGGCCTTCTCTTCCCACGTATTTTGGGTTTTCTCATCTAAACGTACAGCTATGATGTCAGTGATGGAAACTTCTACCTCTTAGTTTGGTATCTTGATTGTTTTTTCTTTCCCTGTTTGCATAAAAGATTTTAGGTGGCTTTCCAGAAAAGAGACATGAAAAGGATCACGAAAAGGAGCTTCAAAACAAATTAGATTATTTGTTCTGGGGAGAAAAATCATAGCTGCAGGAAATTTCATTGTGCCTTTTACGCAAGATCTAACATGCTGATGAATTGCTAATATAATGATTATTTGTAGAGCTGGGTTTCTTTTGACCAAGCCCAGTACTCTTGCAAGGTTAAACAATTCTAATGGCAGAATACTTGAAGGACCATTTTCTAAGCCAGTGTACAAATTACAAGTCCTTAGTTTCGTAAGATGCTGTTTCATCAAAGGCTTTACTTTGTGGTTTCTCATATTTCACATTCATGTTGACTCCCAGTTGATAGTTAATGGTATCTCTTTCAGTAGTGCTATATTATCAGCTTCAAATGAAATAATAGATACTAAAAAGCCTTATTATTAATGTCATATTTTGATGTATTTTTAACTTTATAAGGCTTTTTAGTATTATTAATGTCATATTTGGATAATATTTTTAACCTTATACTTCATTTATTCTAAGCAATGTGATGTGATCAATAGTTTTTCAGTTAAGTACTTTTCCATTTGTCTGTGCTAGTTTAGATTAGTTGGTTGGAATATGATGTTACTGTAACTAAAGCAAAGTTTGGATTCCCGTAAGAAGACTTAGCATTTCACCATAGAAAGACATGCATACTTTTAGATAATTCTCCATGATCCTAATCCGTTGTCTCACAAGTAAAGAATTGACCCTTAGCATTTTGAGATTTAATACGTATTGAGTGGTTCTTGTGCTTTGCCCCTCTACTCACTTTACATTATAAAGCATCTACACAAAATAGACGATTTGTACGTTATCTATTGTAATGCACACAATAATATAATGAAGATGGGGACAATTGCTATCTCTACTTTTTCTTTTCTTTTCTTTTTTTGAAACACAATCTCACTCTGTCTCCCAGGCTGAGTGCAGTGGCACAATCACAGCTCACTGCAACCTCTATCCCCAGGGGCTCAAGCAAACATCCTGTCAGCCTCTTGAGTAGCTGAGATCCACTCCCCTCGGCCTCCCAAAGTGCTGGGATTATAGGCATGAGCCACCACACCTGGCCTTCCACTTTTTAAATGAGGAAACCATGATTTAGAGAAGTAATGACATGTCATCACACACAATGAGAAAATGACAGAATTGCAATTCAAATCAGGTTTTTTCTGATAGTTCTTAATATCATCCTATATTCCTCAAACCAAAGGTTCCTTCTTGCTTGACTTTGAGATGATGTAGAGAATCATTCTTGAAATAAAAGAAATATTTTATTTAATGTTTTTCTTTTTCCCAGAAAAGGCATCTAGTAAGTATTTTGTATCAATCAAAAACTTCTATTTTGAAAATACAAGCACTCCTAGTTCTATAAAATATTGACATAGTCTCCTAAAAGCTTTAGGTTTTTATATGTGAAGCCTTTATTTCTGTTTTCTTTTTGAAATAAAACATTGATTAGAATTCTAAATAGGTTATCACAAATCTGTAATTTTTTTCCTATAAAACAAGCAAAGTATATGACAAAAAATCTGTGTTCTTTTTTCACCTCACCAGGAAAATTAGTGTAATTATTTCATATGAATAAGACTTTTTACCTGCACTACATTATTTAGTTAATTTTATAGGCTCTAGAAAGATGTTATGCAAGAGAAGACATTTCAATTAATCTGATGTTAAAAGAATGCTAGTTTTAAAACTCAGTGCACTCTATGTGCTAAAAACATTTTTTCAGCATGAAGGTAGGGATGGACAGGGACATGTTTGCCTGAGTTCTCCAGGGAAGCTTTGGTGGTGGATATATGCAAAGGACATAATCTATGGTTTCCAAAGTTGAATATGCACACCTAAGAACAATACTGGAAGAGCTTTGTCTGCATTCTTATCTTTAAAAGTTTCAATGTTATTCAAGATCAAGGTAATGATAGATTTAAAAAATAGTAATAATAAAATAAAAAATAAAGTTTCAATTTTAAAATGTATATAATGTTTTACATTGCATATGTAGGTTGTTTATAATTTAGCAAGCATATAAATTCATTTATTGGGAGATCTTTTATTATTATTGGTATTGCTATTATTTAGCTGGTAAGGGTGATGATCAAAAATAATCAGACTGTATTCTAAGCGTGAGGTAGAAAATTTTCTCTGACTCTAATGGTCTAATCTTTAAAAAACAATTTAAGCCACACTATAATTAAAACCATAATGTTTGTAACACTTAATTACAAGGATGGAAAACTTGGTCCTATAGTTATTATCACCTTGAGGAAAGGCAGGAAAGCTAACTGCAGTAATTGACCATTGGCTTGTTGAAGGGGTCATGATTGGCCTGCAGTGTCAGAAAGTGACTGAACAGGGACATCTCCATATGGCATTCGTTGACTAGATTGGTTCTGTTACTGATTGAAGTCATTTGTGTTTTTTGTACAAACTTTAAATAACCCAAACATTCTAAATGATTTTAAAGTAAATGCAATGCATTATTAGTGTTATATAGTCTATACATATGTGCTCATGTGTTTGTGCACTTTTCTCTATTTATAGGGCATCATAATTTCTCAAATATGAGGTATAATATAATCAAGACAAGACTGGGGAACAACATAGTATACATAATAATCACACAGTTATTATTTTGACAAACATTTATGCCACACATGCAGACACACAAGTCTGCAACCCTTCCTATGTATTGACATTATTCTGCAAGTATGCTTACAAAACACTATAAGAGAGATCAGAATATCCTAGTATTCTTAAGGTTAAAACCAAAACCTTCCTTGTGTTTCCTGAATGGAATGACAGATTAATGTTATTGATGAAATGGATATGGCCTGGCTTCCTTGAGACACAGGCTGTTAGTAAAAAACAATTAAGAAAATAATAAAGAAATGAAACAGCAATTCCTCTTCCTTTTTCCTTTCTTCTGTACTGTGTCGTAGCAAAAGTAATATAATAGCAACTAATAATAGGAAACCTCCCAGACTTTGTAACTGGATCTTTTATTTTTCCCACAGCAACTGTGAACTAAAAATTTACTCACAGAGCTGCTGTAGTTTGTTTCCAGTAACCCTTATCAGTGTTTCTTTGTGGAGTCTTAAAGAGAGCTATGTACATATTTAGGCATATTGGCTAAACTAGTGCCTTTTAAAACATCTGCAGATCTATTGTTGCCAATTCTTTTATCATCTACTATCAAAATAACTTTTCTTAGATGGTATAAAGTGGTAGAAGCCACTGAACTCAAAGCTCAAAACCTGACTTCTGGTCATAGCTTCAATTTTTCCTTAAATATGACTTGCTAACACACAGGCAAACTTTGTAAATCTCAATGTCACCATTGGTAAGAAAAATGAAAGGAATCTTTGCATTTTATATTTTAGAGCATTGCTATATGTGAAAGAGCTTTGAAAATTATAAACCAGTGTAACTCACCATGTCATTATATAGATATGACTAAGTTATTGTTGAATGTGAAATTTCCATTTGCTTGACAAATGTCACTCTATTACATACATGATAGTTAAAAGCATCTTATTTTCCATTTATTTCCCAGCCCAGTTTTCAACTTTTCTTTTAAAAAGGTAATGTCAATTAAGAGATATTTCCAAAGGAAATAGTTCTTTAGAAAATACTTTAGTATATCAATGTACATAATAATATGAAGAAATGCAGTTATAAAAATAAAATATACAATAAATACACAGCTACTATATTCTTGGCATATATTTGTACATGAAGAAATAAACTTCAAAGCCAGGCAGGATGGCTCACGCCTGCAATCCCAGCACTTTGGGAGGCTGAGGTGGGTGGATCACTTGAGCCCAGGAGTTCAACACCAGCCAGGGCAACATAGTAAAACCCCATTTCTATAAAAAATAGACAAAACTTAGCTGGGCATTGTGGTGCCTGCCCACAGTCCTAGCTACTTGGGAGGCTGAGGTGAGAAGATCACTTGAATCCCAGAGGTGGAGGCTACAGTGAGCTGTCAATGCACTACTGCACTACAGTCTGGGTGACAGAGCAATATACTGTCAAAAAAGAAAGAAGAGAAAAGAAAAGAAAAAAGGAAAGAAAAGAAAAAAGAAAAAGGAAAGGAAAGAAAACAAAAGAAAAGAGAAGGAAGGAAAGAAGGAAGGAAAAGAAAGAAAGAAAGAAAAAGAAAGAAAGAAAGAAAGAAAGAAAAGAAAGAAAGAGAAAGAAAGAAAGAAAGAAAAAGAAAGAAAGAAAGAAAAAGAAAGAGAAGGAAAGAAAGAAAGAAAGAACTTTGTGATATGATTAGAGGACTAAGTCTCAAAGATTAGAAGCCTGAGTTTTAAAAAATTCAAAAACCAAGAATCAGTAGCAGTAGTTGAGAAAGTAAAACTGAGTGACAAGTAGTTTTGCAATCAATGTGGAAACACTATTTGGTAAAAATGCACATGTATTTGACCTTCAAATAATAGATATGTCAATGTTAAAACTGCATGTTTTGAAAGAAAACCCAAGTCAAATAGTCGATATAAATTATAGATTATATTTCTCAGATAATTATAAATTATAAAATTTCTGAGTACATTCTTCCCAAGGTGTGTGATTGGGGATTTTGTCTTCACTCATTTTCATTAAGGAGACTGGTTTCCCATTTGTTTTCTCTTTTCTTTGTTTTCAAGCTGTAATACTGTAGAATAAACCCTAGCCATGAAGTCCTTGCCCATGCCTATGTCCTGAATGGTACTACCTAGATTTTCTTCTAGGGTTTTTATGGTATTAGGTCTAACATTTAAGTCTCTAA
>NW_012117999.1:1325202-1354933 GCF_000951035.1 Colobus angolensis palliatus | reverse complement strand
AAAAAAAAAAAAAAAACCCTAGCCAGGTGCCTGTCCTGCCTTACCTCATCCCCTCTTTCTAACAGACTACCCGTGTAACTTCCTCACCAGGGAAATAGGAGATACAGTTCCTAAGGTTAAATCATTTACTCAGGTTCACACAAGAGTGGTAAAGCCAATGTCTGGACCTATAATTTTCTACAATATGCTACCTCTCTAGGTGGTCTAATTAAATTTCAAAGAGAAATGTCAGAAGAAATTCCATATTCAACACTAAGGTTCTCATCTATTTTATTTTCTACCATATTATTACATAGAAGCTATTTAATTTGAAAGTCTGATTTTAAGGTAACCTTTACACTATTAACTCTCTTCCTTGAAGTGGTACATTTACAAGTAATTAACGAATACTTTTTGAGCAAGCACTTGTTTAGGTGCCAGGGACTCAATTTTTTGTTAATTTAAATATAGAGACTTGATATCATTTATTGGGGTGAAAGATAGATTAAAACACCTTCTCATCCACTTTCATAAATTCATTACAGTTAAAAGAGGAAGCCTATAAAAATACTAGGACATAGGGACTCATTACATTTTAACAAAATTCTAAGAACATGCATGTCTTTCCCCAGGCATTTAACTTCCCCTCCCTCCTCCTATTTTTTCATATCTTAAAGTAAGATCTAAATTAAAAATTTAGAAATTCCCAAATTATGTTGCTGTTGATAAAAAGGCCACTACATGTGAAATCAACCTTTTCTGTGATACATTATATATCAGAGAGTCAGCTATTACTTGTTTGTGCCTTTAAGGAAGTTAAGACCAACTTGCCTGTCATTTTAAATTTGATTTCCAAAGAGCAGTGTGCCAGAAATTTGGCTTAAACAGACCAACGAAGCGTGGCTTCTAGGTGTTCCTGATGGGCAGGCATTTTTCAATTAACTTTCTGGGGATTGTTTTATTTAATTACAAGGACAGTTTACCATATGAACTACTCACTGATTGAATTTCTAAACTCAAGTCTGCTGAATAAAGCTGAATGAGTCATCAATAAAAATTCAGATGCTTAGACCTTTGTGACAGGTACATACTCTAAGCCATATATTTCTGCATTTTGAAGTTTTAAAACACAGACATCCTTCCTCTAATGTTATCTTTTTTCCTGTACTGGCCTGGGGAGTAAGAGATCTCAGCTGTGTTATCTTGAGCAAAGTATATGACTCTCTAGATACCACTTTAGTTTCCTTATTTGTGAATTGAAAAATTCAGTGAACGCAAGTTGAGACACATTCTACAAAATAACTGATTTGTATTCTGCCAAATTGTCAGGTCATGAAAGAAAAGAAAAAATTGAAGATCTTTGTAGATAAAAAGAGACTAATGAGGTATAACAACTAAATGCAATAAAAAATGGTGAAATTTAAGTAAGACTTGCAGTTCAGTTAGTAATATCATACTGGTGTTAATTTTCTGTTCTTGTTAACTATACTATGGTTATATAACTGTTAACATTATGGGAAGGGGGCAGGGAGTATAAGGGTATACTTTAAGTATACTTTAAGTATACTTTATACTTATAAGTATAATTATAATTATATAATAAGTATAATATTTAGTACTATTTCTACTCCTTTCCTATAATTATAGTATTAGCTATAATAGTATAGCTAATATTCCTATAATTAGCTCACAATAAAAAGTTTAATAAACAAAAGTTATGAGAGAGGAGGAGCCAGCAAATAGCATAAGTATAGAGCTGTTTTTGTATACATGGGCATCAGACAGATAGTAATAGTAATATCTTGTATAATTTTAATATAAGGAGCACTGAAAGAGGAAAAAAAATAAGCCCTAGATCAATGCTGATGGTGTCATCTTACTTTGGAACCCCCTTAATGCAGTGATTCCTTTAAGTGGGCATGTCCGTTTCATACAGAGTTGGAGTTGTTACAATTGATATGGGTTCATGTGAGACAAGCGTTTTTTAAGCAGGGCAACTTCCACAACTGCTCAGTGTGGACCTCATCTCCTTGTATTTGGATAAATATGCTTTGCTGCATGGATTGCTGCAAAACTGCTGAAAAAACTCCCATACAAGGAGAATGCCTGGCACTACTCCTCCGTTGGAAAGCTCTGGTTTCTCTCTTGTATCCTGGGAAGAGTGCTGCCAAGTACTCCATAGACCTCTTCTTATTTCCTTAACTTGCTGTGTATACTTTGAAGCATTTGTGTGTCAGTTTATTTTATTCCCCCCTGCCTAATAATCATAATAACAATAATAGAGGTATGTATTGAGTTCTTATTGGTCCAAGTATGATTCTAGAGTGTTTATATGCATTAACACATTTAAATATTCAATATCATTTTCATTCATTTTACCAATGAGTAAACTGAGATATACAGTTAAGTAACTTAACCAAGGTGACCTACCTTTTCAGTGTTGGAGTCTGGATTAAAAAGAAGGTAGCCTGTCTTGTACTGTCCAGCCTCTAGAAATATACATACTACCATATTCATCTGCTGAATTCCAACTCAACTTTCCTTCTTTCCTATACCAGCTCAAGCCAATTTCTAACCCCTTGTGTTTCCAAGGTACTTTTAAAATACTTCCATTTAAGCTATTCTGCCATGTTTTGTACTATGATCATTTATGTACAGGTCTTTCTAAAAACCATTAGCCTCTTGGGACTTGGAATTTTCCTGGTCAATGTCAAATTACTCTTTGTATGCTGGTGTCTCCAAAGTTACTATTTCCAACCCAGCCTCCCATTTTGAGTTCCAGAGTAACATGGTTAGCTACTTATTGGACCTGTCTACTTTGTGTCTCCCAGGCATCTCAAACACAGGATGTCCAAAATTGGATTTATCATTTTTCTTCCCTGTTCTTTAAGCCTCATCCTCCTAGTTTCCTCTCATAAGAAATCACAGCAGTATTAACTTGGCTGGCCAAGTCAGTTACCTGAAAGTAATCTTGGATGCTCATCTCACTTCTGGAATCCCAAGTTCAACTACCACTTCCAGCCTTTCATTATCTCTCAAAAGTAACCACATACCTATACCTCAATTTATTTCCATACCTCCCCCCCACCACCACCAATCATGTCAGTTTTATTCATTTGGTAACCGCTCCTTTTGAAGCTCTTTGTGCAGAATACAGTTGTTTAGTTAATATTGAAAATGGTGGAAACTTGGATGTAAGCCAGCAAATACTAATAGCTAAGCAAATAGATGTATGATTTCCTCAACTTGTACCAAAGAAAGTAATAAAATAACATTTTATTGAAAGAAATTCAGATGAAGAAGATAAAATAATTACAGCAGAAGTTGTCTTCCACTTTGTATATCATACAAGGTTTTAAGCTCACATGACTGAATTTGAATTGTGCTACAAGTATCTTTTAATGCAAAACTGTAAGTACATTTTCTAGTGCTATAGGGCAAAATCTACTGCCATAATAAAAATTAGAATAACTCCTTTTACTGTTACAGAGACTACCACAGCTCAAATGTTTTAATTTTTTTTTATGGCATAACCATGAATGCAAGTAATCACAATTTAGGGGGAAAATTCCTTTACTTGTATAATAATTTTCTCATAAAAGACTTGCTTACAAGGCTATTGTAACATGCCTTCCAGATGAGTCTTCAGAAACAACTGGAAATTGTTGCAGAGACCCTCTGATTGAGTTAGTAGTCATAAAAATTATACTTATTTTGTGGAGGTAATACAAATATAAATTTGGTGGATATTTGCATAAAAGTGTGATATTTATTCAAAGTTAAACCAAAGTATAAATGGGACTATGAACAGTGTTGGCTCTTCTGCCATATTCTACATGATGCTGCTCAAACAGCATCTGATATCAGAAAAGTAAAGTAATTGTCAGTAAAGAAATTGTCGAGAAATTATTCTATTTCAGCATTTATTCTGTTCAGACTCAACTAATAAAGAATTTTTGTAATTTTGTTGGCATTCATTATTTTTCAGTTCTCTCACATTTTAAAATTCATTGACTCTCTTTAATACATGCAGTTGAGAGAATTCTTAGTTGATTTAAAGCACTGAAATCATACTTTAATTCTAAAGAAAAGGTCTCACAAATTCTTGCTGACTTTTAAAATAACCCATTGAGGAAAGACTACTTATTTCTGGCTCATAGCATTCCGTATCTTTTAGCAATAGGATTATGCAATTTGAAAGAAGAGTAAACATTGTTAATTGATGCCCTCCATTGCTTACAAAGAGTTGTTGAATGTATTAAAGATAAAATGAATGAAAAGTTTATCCCTTATATGCCAAGGCTGTTTTAAGAGGAACAACACAACTTAGGTATGGGGAAAAAATCAATATTGAAGTGGATAATTATTTTTACATTTGTCATGAGTATATTTTGTTTTTGTTTTATTATTATTATTATTATACTTTAAGTTCTAGGGTACATGTACATAACGTGCAGACTTGTTACATATGTATACTTGTGCCATGTTGGTGTGCTGCACCCGTCAACTCGTCCTTTACATCAGGTATAACTCCCAATGCAATCCCTCCCCCCTCCCCCCTCCCCATGATAGGCCCCAGTGTGTGATGTTCCCCTTCCCAAGTCCAAGTGATCTCATTGTTCACTTCCCACCTATGAGTGAGAACATGCGGGGTTTGGTTTTCTGTTCTTGCGATAGTTTGCTGAGAATGATGTTTCCAGCTGCATCCATGTCCCTACAAAGGACACAAACAGGAACACTTTTACACTGTTGGTGGGATTGTAAACTAGTTCAACCATTATGGAAAACAGTATGGTGATTCCTCAAGGATCTAGAACTAGAAATACCATGTGACCCAGCCATCCCATTACTGGGTATATACCCAAAGGATTATAAATCATGCTGCTATAAAGACACATGCACACATATGTTCATTGTGTCACTATTCACAATAGCTAAGACTTGGAATCAACCCAAATGTCCATCAGTGACAGACTGGATTAAGAAAATGGGGCACATATACACCATGGAATACTATGCAGCCATAAAAAAGGATGAGTTTGTCATGAGTATATTTTGAAACGGATTTTATCCCTTGAAGAATTTGATCCTTTAATGGAACAGGAGAAATTATATGTACTCAAAGAAAGGAATAAAAATTCATCACAATGTTCTTTTTTGTCGGTGGAAAACATTTTTAAAAGTTGTAGATCAAAATATGCAATCTAACCCTGAAAAATAAAAAAGAAAAACAAGTTATGTCATGAAATATGATATTGTGTTCTTTAGCAAAAGAGCAAGTCCCAGAGTTAACTCTAAGTCAATACATGTTCAGAAGTCCAGCTTTTAAGGCTAATATTGAACATGTTCAATAAGCTAGACTTATAGGTTGGACTTCACAACATTCTCATTAATGAATGTTCAAAGGAGAAAAGAGAAAAGTTGGATGTGACCACTATGGAAGAGATGTTACATTGTAGGTGGAACATAGACTCTAACTACAAGGAATTTTATAAGCCAACTCTGCAAAACAAGGAGCTGTTAATGAAAGCCAATCATCGAGGAAATTTTCAGAAAAGAAATCTGTAATTTACGTACTGATCATTTAGTTTAGATAAACTATGAGTAAATTTTAAGATTAAGACTGTTCTGTAAATATGTTTCCATTTATCTCAGAATACGTATAGGCAATTATAAATAATGCAAATTTAACTGACTGTGTATTCTTTTTGCTAACTCTGGTAACTCCACCTGGAGGTAAGGAAGAATTATCTTGTTGAGGACCACTGGTTTAGACCAAGATAAAATATTATAGCATTCTTACAATTATTATTTAATCACTTTATTATACTATTTGTATTTCTTAAAATAAATATTGCATTTGCCATATTTTCTTGAGGACTAAAATATTTTGAAATGTAATAAAAATATAATTTTAAAAGAAAATTTAATTTTAAAATATTTTAGAGTATTGAAAGTTTGTTTTATTGTAGCAAGTTAGCATCATCAAGTTGCTTATTGAAGGCTTATGGTCCTGCAAGATTAAATAATGGGCTTGGTTTTGTTATATTTACATCTGTGATTTCATTTTTAAAAACTGAGAATAATAGTGAGAAGATATAAAAGCAGTATGTATATTTAAAGTGAATTTTAAGGATGGACTCAGTCCATGATAAAAGTTTTTGACTGCGGATATTGCAGAAATATTATTAATAAAGATAATGAGCAAAATCATATCTATTTTATAATATAAGAAGTAATATGATAGGAACAATATTGAAATGGATTCTGCATTTACAGACTGCACTATGTTTCTTTTAAATCACTACTTCTGAGGTCAAGTGATTAATTTTCAGGTAATCCAGAAGAAATGCTTTAATCACTTAGCAAAACTGCCATAGCCAAAAGGAGCTTGTTTTGAGCATAACCTAGTTCCCACAAAGTAAGTCAAAAGTAATTTCTCATATTAAGCAAGGATATTGATTACAAACAAGAAAAACAAACACTGGCTGTCCCAACCAAATGGAGATTTATTGGAAGTTGTTGGGTGCTCATGCATTCATTGGAAGGCTTTGGGAAGCTAGAGCAGCTGTGTAGGAAAATGAGCTGACAAAAGGGAAATCTAGAGGCTATTTGGCAGACCCAGCTGGCTAGAACTACTGGTCACTGCTGCGACACAGGACTCTACCATAGCCGTACATAGACCCAGCAGAAGGGAATTTCAATAAAACCTTCCTTTATTTGGCATCTTTCACCAAATTCAAAGTAAAGGGCAAGAGAATCCATTTGAATAAGCTTAGGAGATGGTGGCCTCACCACAATAACAGGAGTGGAATGGAAATACAGTCACTTTAGTCACTTTAGCTTTCTACGGCAAGTGTCAGGGCTCTGACTTCCATCACCACTACACACAATGGGAAATACTTATTCATCCTAGATAAGAAGAAAGATTGGATGTTGGATAGAAAAAAAAAGTAGACATATAATTTAGATTATATCATATGACATTCGTTGTCATTATTGACTTTTTGTATTAAAGTAGTGATGGAAAATTAGTGGAATATGAAACAAAAGTTACAAGGATGAGCAATAAAATCAACAGAAATTATATTAACATTGAACAATGAACTATAACAAAGTTTTGTCATACCAGAAACAAAAGTAGAAAGTATTATTTCTCAAAGAAGAAGACGTGCATCTCTTATAGCACTATTAAATAAATTATTGGATAGTGTAATCATCCAGTGTATAAAGAAGAGTGAATCATATGAATACATTGAGGAAAAATGTTAGGATGTCTTGCTTATTTGCCATAAAATGGCCAAATATGTTGAGATAACGAACCCTTCATACATCACTACATTGAGGATGTCGATAACACAGTGATTGGGTGTTATCGATTTAGAGTATGTAAGATTAGCTTCTGAATAAGGACGCTGTACAGGCTCTGATATCTTACAACTAATATATGAAAGAAACTTGATGGAAGTGTTCCCAAATTTGACAGTAATACTGAAAATTTACATGCCATTACCAAATATAAGTTGTAAACCTCAGAGAAATTTGCTCAACTATCAGTAATGAACATACGCACACTATAATCAGTTGTGGAAAAGAAAGACTAAATTTTTCTATTTTCTCCATTACAAAATTGATACAATGTAAAGGGAAGATCAAAGAGAATGAAGCCAGAAATGAAGGGAACATCCTAAAGAAATGTGTTAAGGAGTAAATTAATAAAATTTTGGAATTTATGGTATTGGTTAGTTATTTTTAATACAGAGGCAACTTATTTAATTTTTGTCCTCACTTTTAATAAACATTCACTTTTCTATTAATTTGTCTTTTGTACCTAATTTGTACTTGTATTTTGCATTTTTTCTCAACCTCCCCCCCCAGTTGTATAAGCCACAGGTCCATAAAACCCCGGATCTGTTTTTAGGCCACAGTGGGTTAGATCAGGGGTTCCTAACCCCTGGGCCACTGACAGATACTAGTCTATGGCCTGTTAGGAACCAGGCCTCACAGCAGGAGGTGAGCAGCAGCCCACCTGAGCTCTGCCTCCTGTCAGATCAGCCTTGGCATTAGATTCTCAGAGAAGTGCAAGCTCTATTGTGAACTGCACATGTGAGGGATCTAAGTTGCACACTCCTTATGAGAATCTAACTAATGGCTGATCATCTGAAGTGGAATAGTTTTGTCCCCAAACCTACCTACTGCCCTGAAAAATTGTCTTCCATGAAACCAGTCCTTGATGCCAAGAAGGCTGGGGACTGCTGGATTGCCAGGTGTTATCACTAAGAGAGCAAATAGGTAAAATGTCTGGTAATATACATTTGAATATTGTGCAGTTGTTAGAAGTACAGATTAGATGTACTTACAACAACATGAATGCTGTAAGTACTTTAAATCATAGTGCTTAGTAAATAAAAGCAAACAATGAGAAAATTTATGTAAATTAGAGATTCATGTGTACAATATTCAATTTTCAAGAAAACAAAGATGTTCATAATCACATTATAATGGTTGCTAAGCATGGGAATGAGAAACAGGTAGAGTGGCAGAGAATGGGATATGGGGGCAATGGAGAAAAAATATTAATAAAAGGAGGCTTTGCATGGCCATTGACAACAATGGGCCATGAACTGGGAATTTAACCCTGAACTTGAGGTTAAAAAAATCTGTAGAATGCAAGAACTTTCGTTGATATAATCCACAATACAAGTAAGTTATGATTTAACATTGAGAAGGAAAATAAGCTTTGTGCATACTTTTACATTTTAAATTAGAATAGTTTGAAGATTATACAAATACAGGAATAGAAAATTTAGAGAGTTTATGAAGCTACATATTTCAAATTCCATGGAAGGACAAAGCCAAATATGATTTTTTGTTGTTGTTGTTTGGAAAAGTTGAGAGGAAGTGAGGACAATCAGACTTGATGACAAAGTCAAAAATGAAGGAGACAGCTCCTGGATCATAGCAAACTACTAACATGAGAGGGAGGAATTGTAGGAGATATCTGCCATAGTACAGACCAGCAAATTTCTACTCATCTTCCCTCCCTGACCAAAATCTTTCTTCCTAAGTCCTAGTTAGGTGCCTTTTCTGTGTGTTCTCATTGCTCTCATATAGTAGGTGCATTGTAATTGTTTACCTGCTGGTTTTCCCCAACAGACTGTAAGCCCTAGAGGACAAGGATCAAGGCCATCTAGTTTGTATTGTGTCCCCAGCACCTGGCACCTTAAAAATATTTGTTGCTCTTACCTCCAAACAACAACAGCCCCCCCCCCACAACAACAACAAACAACACAAATGGGTAACAATGTGATATGGTAGATATGTTAATTTTCTTTACTGTGGTAACCTTTTTTACTATCTGTATGTATCCAATAACATCATGTTGTATACCTTAAATATACACAATAAAATGTATTTTAAAATATCTGTTGAAGAGCAAGTAAAATGAAATGAGCATATTAAAGAGATATCAGTGTAATATTTCACACATGTGACCATTATTTGTATAACTTGCTGCGGGGGTAAACCTTAAAATCAAGATTACCTTTGTTTTGTTTTGGTAATATGAACAGTAAGGAACTTATAATATTTAGGCATTTTTTGCTTTAATATTTTGTAGTTTAATAAAGAAAAATTTCCAAAATACATTCTGTTAATTCTGAGCGCATGCTATTATGATGGCATTTTTAAAAACTAATACAAATAATAATGATGCAGATAATCAATTTAACTGATGGCTGGTCACTTAAGATCACTTTCTAATTTTCAGTTATTACAGGGTCTTTCAAAATAAGGCTACTTTTGTAAAAATAATTTTATACTATGTTGTACATTAAAGGAATTCGTAGACAGTGTTTTCTACACAGCAGAGAAAAAAATTTATCTAAACCTGAGAGCAATTACTTTAGCAATTAAACTACTCAAATGTTGTAGACTAAAATAATTGAAAGTCAAAATAAGATTAATGGAAATATAGTTTTCATATACAAATAATGGTAAGGGATTCAAGAAAATAAAAATTGGACTTAATGCATTTTATCCTATATAGTTTTAAAAGCCATAAAACATAATCCTTATTGCTTTATGTAGTCATTTTTCACCTTTGTAGGGTTCATTTTTCCTTATATGCAAACAGACGCCTATTCTGATATTCTTCATTTCTTGCTGCATCTCCATTCTATTTGTTTAGGATCTTTTCCTTCTGCCTAAAGTACTTCCTTTAGTGTACATTTTAGTACAATGATTAATTCTCTTAACTTGAGTTTTTGGAAAAAGAAGTTTTTAAAGACATTTTACATTCATCTTTTTAACTTTACATTAAGGATACATACTTAAATAAAAATGCATATATCATGTTCTCACTTATAAGTGAGACACATAGAGGGGAACAACACACACTGGAGCCTTTCAAAGAGGGTGGAGGGTGGGAGGAGGCAGAAGATAAGGATAACCAATGAGTACTAGGCCTAATACCTGGGTGATGAAATAAACTGTGAAACAAACCCTCATGACACAAGTTTACTTATGTAACAAAACTGCACTTGTACCCCGAACTTAAAATAAAAGTTAAAAAAATGCATATATTCTAAAAAGATAGTTTGATGAATTCTTCACAAATGAAACAAACCATGGAACCAATACTGGGATGAAAACACAGAATTCCTTCACTCTAGAATAATATTTTCACTCTCTCTGATGTTCTAGAGTGTCAGGGACTACAAAGGCTACAAAACCAAATGACAGGTCTGCTTTGTTCCAAGCAATGTTACAGGCTAAAGATACACTGCCTATAGGATTTCATAATCTTAAAAGTTCCCAGATACATAAAATTCTACTAATTAGTTAAATGAAGCTGTGTATTTATGGACAATAGTTAAATTGTGACCCAGATGAGTGTACCTAGCCCCTTGTTGGAGAAAGCTCCTTAGTATCCATGAGGTATGAAGGATATCTAAGAGTTTTCAGGGCTAGAGGTCTGGGGACAGTTATTCTGGCTCATGCAAGTCTCTGAGTGAAACGGCCTGGACAAATTCATAGTGAAGATAGGCAGTCAATTGATAAGATTATATTATATTTGACTTTATTTCTAATAAGATTGTAAAAAAAACTATATTATAAAGTTAAAAGCAAATTGAGGTGTTGTAATGAGGAAAGAGGATTGTATAGATTCATAATTGCTGGCTCAATCCCAGTGTTTTTACTCTACTTAAGTATATAGATTTGGTTAATTTTTAAAATTTCAGGTAACAAAACAAATAATATGGTAATTACTGAAATCCCTAAAAACCATTGTTTTTACTGAATCTAGACTAGGGGAAGAGTAAGATAAAACAACGTAAGCAGAATGTTGGCAATTTAAAAAATTGTGCCAGGTGCAGTGGTTGACGCCTGTCACCCCAGCTCTTTGGGAGGCCAAGGAGGGCAGATCATTTGAGCCCAGGAGTTCAAGACCAGCCTGGGCAACATAGTGAGCCCTTGTCTCTACAAAAAATGTTTTAAAAAATTAACCCAGCATGGTGGCACGCACCTGTAGTCCCAGCTACTCGGGAAGGTGGGAGGTCGCTTGAGTGCATGGGGACAATGTTGCAGTGAGCCGTGATCGCAGTACTGCACTGCAGCCTGGGTGATAGAGTGAGACCTTGTGTTTATAAGAAAATTTATACTTTTCAAAAATTATAAATTCAAACTTTCTGCCCATGTTACAGCTGCTTCCCTCTGTGGTATAAACAGAATATTAAATATTGTGTTTATTTTTATCAAAATAAGGCAGAAACTCTCAAGACAGAAAATGAAAAGTTTTGTAAAGGGGTTTCACAGACCTTTCATTGAATATTAAATGCAATGCTAAACAATATTTGAAGATAACCCATAGTGGTCCCAGTCTTCAGCCTGAAGTCAAGAATCTTTAGTTACCTGAATGTTCTCAGGCTCCAAGACTTATTAGGATGCTATTTAAACAAGGTGCAGGATTTCCAAACACTAGTGATTAATGTATGAGCTCTGCTTACTATATAGCACTGCTGTGCAGCCGCAAAAGTTTTCAGAAACGCTCACAATAACTATGGCTTACTTTGATAAAGAATATTCACTAGGATGGTTAGTCTAATATACTCTCATAAAAAAGGAAAAGTATTATGAGGTGGTGCCAGGACCTTGGGTCCTATTTGGCAATTTCTCCAAGGATCTCTCAAAGGTAAGATCATCATATATCTAAGCTTGCCTAGAACAGTCCGAGGTCATTCCTGCTGTCTTGGTATTTTCTGTATTGTGTAGCATTTATTCTTGACAAAAAATCCTGGCTTGAAACATAAATGCTGTAGACATCCTGCCAAGCATTGAGTCAAATTTATAAGTGTAACCCTGACAGCTAGGGTAGAGCTGTCTATTTCCTTCCTCCAAAGATGTTATCAGGTATTTAGATTAGTAAAATGAGAAACTACTGAGATGCCCTTATACTATAATTCAAGGAGGAGATAGGAATGGATATAGACTTGGTTTAAGTATTGTTTTTCCCCCATATTCTCCAGATTCAATCATTTCATACCTTTGACTTTCTTACTTAAACTGTAGAGCTATTCAGTGACTAAATTGCACTTCTTATTGTCTTTGTTTCAGCTTTATCTTGTTATTGACATATTATAATTTTTGTTATCTTGATATTTCACTTATTAAATCTGAGGCTAGGTGTAGGAAGGACCCCAATATTTTCTTGGTGCCAAGACATAGAACAGAGTTTCCAGATCCATCTGGAAATTTTTCTGTTTTCATGGGAGAGGGCCTATAAGAGTTCATACTGGAAGGGAACATTACCTCTCTCATCTCTCCTGATGACATATTTCTCTTTTATCATGGATTTCTTATGTTATGAATAGATAAGTTATGAAGGTGATGTTACTGAACATAGGAGAGTAATTTAAAATATTATTGACAAAAGGGGTTTTTGTAGTTATAAGCCAGGGTTAAGTGTATCCTTGTCAGCCAGAGTGGAGCTGTATTTTTGTCTTGCTCTGATGTTATCAGGTGTTCAGAACTCAGTGAAATGAGAACTTCAGAGTCAAATACATTTCTTTTATCTCTATGTTACCTCACAGTTCCTAAAGTAACACAGAAATCAAAAGGCAGCCTTTTGTACTTTAACAGCATCATGAAGATGGATATGTAATCAAGCTTCAATTTAACAACTTAAGAGATATTTAATATGCTTACCACGGTCGAGGGAGTTAAATTGTACTTATTCTTAAAGAAAATACACACAGAATCCCTCATAAGTGTATTTTTTTTAGCCTATTATAAGAAGACATAATGACTCTCAAGTATAATTAGGACTCAGACATTGTGACTCCAGTTTAGTTCTATGTTTATAAGTTGTAAGCTCATTCCTGACCCAGGAGAGCGCATTTATAGAAAATTATCCTCCCAAGCATGATTACTTTAAGAAAACTATCGGCATGTCTAATGGATCTCCTATTGATCAAAGCAATGCTATTTTGTACTGTGTAAACTATATTTTTTATGTATTAATTGTAATTCGTTTTAATTAAAAGTATTTCAAATTTATAAGTCTATTACCACTTAGGTATATTATAGATAATACAGATAATGGCAATGCATTTACTTGATAAATTCAAATTCACTGAGATATTATTACCTTTATTTAGTATGAGAATAATTCTACACCTATGATTTCCTTTTGTTTAAATAAACTTTTGTCTTGGAATAGATTTATGGAAAAATGGTGCAGATAGTAAGGAGAGTTTCAATATACCCTACATCCAGTTTCCCCTATTATTAACAACTTATGTTAGTATAGTGCATTTGTCACAATTAATAAAGCCATATGATACATCATTTTCATTAACAAATGCCCTTACCCTATTCAGAGTTCCTTAGTTTTTCACTAATTTCCTTTTTCTCTTTCAAGATCTCACCCAGGCTACCACATTACATTTAACCATCATACTATCACATCACCTTAGGCACCTCTAGGCTGTGGCAATTTCTCAGGCTTTCCTTGTTTTTGATGATGTCGATAATTTGAATGAGTATAGGTTAGGTATTTTGTAGAATGTTCTTGAATTGGGATTTATCTGATATTTTTCTCATGATTAGATTAAGGCTATAAGTTTTGGGAAGGAAGATCATATATGTAAAATGCCATTCTTATCACGTAATATCAGTGGAACAAATTAACAATGTGAGTTATCGTTGTTGATGTTAACTATGATTTAAAGATACTTTTGGGGTTCTCATGTTCTGATTCTATGGTGCCTTGAGAATGCTTTAAAAATGAATGGTACTTCAGTCAAAATTTTACCTGCAGGAAAAAATCACTATATATTTCTAGAGAAGTGACATTTTCTTTTTTTTTGTTGTTTTTTTTGTTTTTGTTTTTGTTTTTGAGACGGAGTCTCGCTCTGTCGCCCAGGCTGGAGTGCAGTGGCCGGATCTCAGCTCACTGCAAGCACCGCCTCCCGGGTTCATGCCATTCTCCTGCCTCAGCCTCCCGAGTAGCTGGGACTACAGGCGCCCGCCACCTCGCCCGGCTAGTTTTTTTGTATTTTTTAGTAGAGACGGGGTTTCACCGTGTTAGCCAGGATGGTCTCGAGCTCCTGACCTCGTGATCCGCCCGTCTCGGCCTCCCAAAGTGCTGGGATTACAGGCTTGAGCCACCGCGCCCGGCCGAGAAGTGACATTTTCAAAGCAGTGTTTCATTTGGCAACAGTTAGCATCAATAAAAATGTATTTTTTATTTATCTTTACATTTGTTCACTGTCTTAAATAATTTATACTGACTCAATCTCATTCAGATTTTGGCAGATCTTCAAAATGATTAATTGGACCAATCTAAAATAAATAAATCAATTTATTTATTTATTTTGAGATTGAGTCCCGCTCTGTGACTCAGGCTGGAGTACAGTAGCACAATCTCGGCTCACTGCTACCTCCGCCTCCTGGGTTCAAGTAATTCTCCTGTCTCGGCCTACTGAGTAGCTGAGATTGCAAGCGCCCGCCACCACGCCTGGCTAATTTTTGTAATTTTATCGATATAGGATACAAGTTATTTACAGGTAAGAGGCACAGTGATGGAATGCAAAACACAGCCTGAAATTATAGAGTTGTGAACGTGTAGCGTGTAGTATTTTCCTGCTCCTTGAAATAAGAAAATATGGTATCATAGTCCCTCTAATCATGATTAAAGAAACAAAAAATTAAACACTACTTGCTTTCTACAAGAAATGTCAAAAGTTATCAAAGGAAACCTACTCTTTAAAGGAATTATCTGGGAGATATTTTTAAGAGAATAACTTATTCTCTTAAATAAACATAGCTTTCATATATAAGATAAACATTAATTATTGCAAAAGCAATAATTTTACAAAATTTACAAAATTTACAAAAGCAACACATTACAAAATTATATGGACATAATATGCACATACTCCATCCAAGCCACAATAGAGTTGGCACTCTGACACTAATAAATCATTTGGGAACTGCAGTTTAGAGTATTTAGAAGCTGTTATGTGGCCAAGAAGGTAATAGAGGCCACTGAGACCTTTTCCAGTCTAATATAATGGGCATAACTCACATTTTTCCCTTTTAGTTATCAGGTAAAAATTAGTGTTGGTGTTTCCTTCAGTGATTTTTAGGGGATTTACAATTTTTACTGTGAACACCTAGGGAAACCCACTTCCCACCTCAACCTATAGATTGTGAAGGGTTTTCATAGAAACTTGGGGATGAAAGGAAGTCCCCCAAATAATTTTCCTGATGTCTGCTTCCAGTATTTGACTTCAAGAATACTATTTTCCAAATAGAATGTTCAGAGCCATACCAGGCACACAGAGTCTCTAAAACTCTGGAGAGATTGTAATATTTCTTTGCTTGAAGGAAGGGATCATTCTTGTATTCTGCTCAGAGACTACATTAATGATATTTAAATGTTTCTCAGAAGATAAACCAAGTGTTGTTTGCTTTTGACCCTGTTCAGCAATATTCAATGAATAAAAAAGAAAAAAGTCTTAATGATAGTTCCTGAGCCACATAACTTTGTCTAATTCAAAAATATTTTGCAAGTCTTCATATAAAGTTCAAAACAACAATGGTGATATGGTGGGAATTTTCTTAAGAAAGGAATTTCTGCAACACCCAATCCTTTGAGCAATCAACATTCATTCTAGGGATACTTTTGTATTGTTTAAAGTTACATTTTACAAAATAACTAATGTCCTAAATGCCTCAACATTCTTAGAATCAGAAAAGTTGCTTAACTGGGATGTCCAAGATCACTTAGCTAGTAATTAGTGAATCCAACATTCAAAACCCAGGCTTTCTAGCTCCCGGACTTGTCCTTGACTCACTACTCTAAACTAAATCTCTGTTTAATATTACATGCACGTATGGAATGTTTCATGTTTAAAAGGCTAATACATTCCTATACATGGAAATATCCTCATTTAATATAATTAATATATTTTTAATTATGGAAGGATGATGAAATTATCCGAAGCAATGAATTAAAATAAAAGGATGAGACAAGTTAATAATCTTACAAGCTCCATGTATACATGTTCATTATGTGGAAAACTCTTCCTGTTAAGCACTTTATATACAGTTAACCATCACAATCTAAACCACTCTTCGGAGCATGATTATTAACTCAATTTTTCAAACTAGGAATCTTAGGCTCAGAGAGGTTATGTCATCTCCACAGGGTCAACAGCTCTAAAATGTGGAGCACAAATTGTAATGGGAAAGGCCGGGATGATTATTGAGCTGTGAGCCACTGAAACCAGGGTGAATTGTTCTGTACTGAATAGAAGCACACTTCATGATATATACTATAACTGTTGCTGAAGGATTTTATTCATTTTACATTGGATCAAATGGAAATTGAGCTGTATATTAAAGATTTTACAAAAGCTCCAAATTAAGAAGAAACTATACAAACTCATATAAAATGAAAATTTATTTTTTAAAACATGTTTTCTAAGTAGGGTTTCATAAAGTAATACAAATTTTTAGTTATTAGGCTGATAAAATAAATCTATTTCTTTTAGTATCTTTGTCCTCTCTTTTTGAATGTTGTTATACATTCCTGAAAGTTGGAAGATCAGCATTTTAAAATAAATACTGGGAAAGACCTAATGTAACTCTTGATTATTTTACAGCATCAATAGTTCTTCCTTCTTCTTGCTTATTGCTTAACAACAGGTTGTCTGAGGACGCTTTAGAGCTGACAGGTTTGGAGGATGAGGGATGAGTATGAGCAAAACTCTGAGGAGGAGCACTGCATACCTCAAAAGAACTTGGAGAGAATAAGAGATACCAAAAAATAAAAATAAAAATAAAGATTTTGCCAATTATCCAAAGATAATTGGAATGAAGTAATATAAGTGACATGAATGATGCTTAAAATGTTGAGAATTAAAAGTAAATATTAAAACATTGAAGAACTTTTTTTTTTTTGCTTATAGCTGGGAGTATGCTAAAGGATCGAGGGTATTTTTATTATACGCTTATCCCTCTTTTTCTTACCCTTGTTGGTTTATCATCTTCCTTCTCTCCTTCAACCTCTGTTTTTGTCATTCAGTCTTTCCCCTCATTCCAACTCTTCTTTCTTTAATTGAACATAATAGAGATTCGGAGTTCAAAATGTGTGTTGTTTCTATTGAATTGATTATTTATTTATTATTTATTTATTTTGAGACAGGGTCTCACTCTGTCATCCCAGCAGCATCCATACAGCAGTGCGATCATGGCTCACTGTAGACTCAACCTCCCCAGGCTCAGGTGATCCTCCCACCTTAGCTACTCTCGAGCAGCTGGGACTACAGGCACAAAGCTCCATGCCCGACTAATTTTTGTACTTTTTGTAGAGACAGGGTTTCACCGTGCTGCCCATGCTGTTCTTGAACTCCTGCCCTCAAGTGATTCACCCTCCTTGGCCTCCGAAAATGTTGGAATTACAGGCACGAGCCACTGTGCCTGGCCTATAGAATGGAATTTATGTTTATCCTTTCCAGTTTTAAAATGGATAACTTCAAAGTTGTGTATGTTACATTCATTGTCACAAACCAAACAAAATCCAAAAACTTTTCTACTTTTTAAATTGAATTTTCTATCTGTTTTTGAATAATAAAACCTGGTCATTAATTTATGTGTACTCATCTGATGTTTTTTATTTAACATAATCAAATGGAGGGTTCGCATTAATATTTTATGCTTTTTAAAAGTAGACGTACTTACGCCCTTCCCTAAAACTTTTATTTCAGCATTACTTAGATAAGCCCTGGCAGCTATATTTTTTTAAGTTACACAGATGATTTTTTTTTTATACCCTGGTCAATAGCCACAGTGGAATATACCTTCATTCTGATATATACACTCTTGACAACCATAGGGACAAATGATACTTAACTGCATTTTTTATATTACCTGACATAAGTGAAAGAGATTTTAAAACAATAGTATTTAGGAAAACAGCAGATAATAAGACATTAATTTTGTGTTATGGGTTACTGGTATTAAGTATCATGTAATGCCCACATCTCAAAGCTCATTATGGAAGAATTGGTGTCAGATAACAGGAAGATTGATATTGTCGAAAACCATGCATTCAGCAAGGCAGCCATAGGTAGCACCCAATGAAGTGTTCAGTATTCATCCAAGCAGAGAAAGTAGAAGACACAATCTTTACCGTAACTTTGAGTGTTTGCGATGTGTCAGATGGTCCCTTGAAGAAGAAATATTAATAAAATGAATTGCAAATTGTCTCCAATTTACCCAAAAGAGATCAAAATAATGTGTCTAAATATACAGTGTTTGAGAGGTGTAGAGTCAGTCCATATTTTGCAAGCCCAATGAAGGTGACAGAACAGTTTCTACTTAAGCAGCTGTTTGTTGGTTTCTTTGGCTCAAGAGAGAGGTATAATATCTTCTTCTATTTCACAGCTTTTTAATCATAATAATAACTATTATAAAATTAACAAATGCACATGGTAACTAATTCAAACAATTTTTGCTTTATCCCTGTAAAGCCATTCTCTGGGGAATAATCACTTCCTGCTTTTTTTAAAAAAAGTTTTTCTGATATTTTCCTTTTTATCTCCAAATAATATGATTATGTCTCATTTTTTATTTCATCAACTTATGTAATGTTGTCTAACTTTGTAATTTGAAAATGAGGAATTTATTTTATTTATGTAAACTTTTCTCTTTCTTCTCCATTCTCAAATTCCAAGCAGTTATGTTTTTATTTCTAAGAAATTCTATTGGTTGGATTTATACCTTTAGATAGAATATACCTGAAACTCTATTTCTTGTTACTTGAACGTTAGCCAGGATGCACTGACTGCCATCAATATAAGATAACGGGTCAGCTCTCCAACTTTTCCCTCACCTCTAATCCCCCTTTACCTCTCAATTTTTGTAAGCTATTCCATTACTTTTGCATTGAAAATATTTAACACATATATGTGTAGATCTTGTATTTGTGTAAATAAAGTTCTATAATTATACTTACATTTTATATATGCTTTGGTAATTGACCCATTTGTGAGATGATTAACTGATACAATTTAGCAAATTATAATTATGTAAGTATTTTTCATTTTAAAACAAGTAATATGGTTTGATCGAGAGAAGAATTTAAACCTCTCATTCAACCTCTACTACTTGAAGAACACATCAAACTCAAGTAGATTCTCTCTGCTTCAATTCTACCAGTTGTTCAAGTTCATGCCATATTTTGAATTGATTCCTATTTGGATAATATAGCTGTTTATGCTTTCTGAAGAAACAAATTTGCTTTGCTTTTATTCACACTATTTGCCAAACAGTCTTGTATTCTATGTGCTTTAGAAGTACTTTTTTTGTTGTTGTTGCTCTACCTTAATGTAAAGTAACTTAAAAAAAAAGATAAAAAGGAGTTAATTTTTGACTTTTCTTACATCTAGAAATATATTTTGTTTGCCATGACACTTGATAACAGGTTGTCTGATAATAGAATTTGATTCAAAATATTTTCTCTCACACTGAAAGCGTTGATTGTATTCTAGTGTCAATTACGGCTAAGGAAATTTTAATAGCAATCTAATTTTCATTCTTTTTAGTTAGTTATCTTATTTTTGGAAGCTTACAAAATCTTGTTTCTATTATTAATGCTCTAAACTTTCACAAGAATGGAACTTTTAAATTGATCTTCTTTTGTACTTTTAGCCTGATGACTCTCCGTGAATTTTCTGCTATTACTTTGTTTATTATTTCCTATCTAATATTTGCTGCTCTCTTGAGACTGATGTTAAACAACATGGATTATTCTATTTCTTCTAAGTTTTATTTTGTACTTTTTTAATTTTAAAAATTATCCTAAAAGATATAGAAAAATCTAAGGTATAGAACTCCATGAATTTTTACACATACATATATTCCCATGTAACCATCACATAGATCAAGGTATAGAACATTTCTAGCACTTGAGAATGTTCACTTATGCCCCATTCTGGTAAAGTGTACCTTTTGGGTAAAGTGAAAGGTAACTACAATTATGAATCCTCCTTTTCAGCAAGCATTCTACTGAAATTTTTGTTTTCACAAAGCATGACCTTTACCCAGAATTGATGTTGTTTTTGGTAGCCTATTTTTTTTTTTTTTTAAATAAAGGATACTTCGTCTCCTCAAATTTCTCTAGGAATACTAACTTTAACTTCTCAATATCCCCCAATGTTTGTTTGTTTTTTTCCTAAAGTTATAAGTTTGATCTGTTCATCTTAGTCTTTCAATTTTATGTTTGGTAGACATTCATTACCAATTTATTATTGATTATCTATTAATATTTGTGGAAGAAAGGCCAGGTTGCTGTTGGCCAGGTTTGCATTAGTCTTTATATAGGTCTGTTTCCCAGATAAATCCTCTCTTGAAAGAGAGGGATAACTGAAAGGTCTGTGTACGTACATGCATGGTGTATTGACAAGCAGGCTACATTTTAGGATGTATGGATGAGGAGTAGGCAAGGGAGTCACTTTTCCCTTGACTCCACCCTGATTCGAGCTAAAATGGACATGGATACCCTGGGAGTCCATGGTATCCATACCCATGGATACCTTAATTAATGCAGATATTATCCTTTTGGTGATAACTTGGAGATAAACCACTCTGCTACATATTTAATATAGAGAAGGAAGTGGGAAAGTGTTTTCTGCAACATTATTGAATAAATAATCCATGGATTAATCAACTTGTTTTCTGATCTATATCACATATTTGTCATAGAAATCTGTGACTTCTTTGCTAGAAAGAAATTCTAACGTTCTCAGATGAGTATTCCAGACTGTAGCTTCTGCTTTGATCTCCTCACTAGGGTAATCTTATGATTTATGAAAACTGTTTTTGTCTTCCTCTGGTTTTCAGTGATATTATTAAATGCTTCCCTACTGTACATCTTTGTTTTTACTGCAATGGAAATTTGAAGACCAGAGAGTGTGATAAACACATGGGATAAGACCATTGTCATGAACTGGGAGCTGACATTGCTTTGACTGGAAAGATGTGTGAAGAAAAATAGACAGATACTAGATCGACAAATACATGATATGATATTTGGACAGACATAGATTCATAGATTGATAAACATAGATAAGACATATCTATATATGTGTGTCTGCATACATAGGAAATAAGAAAGAGTTTAGAATAAATATTTCCATATTGGTTTTAACTATAGGAAATCTTAGATACAAGAAAAACACATCCATTTTTTAATTTTAGTAGTTGCCTAAGTATTCTCTAATATGAGATTAATGGTGAGTGTGTAAGACAGTAATGAGAAAACAAAAGTATTGCCTTTATATGCAACATTGGAATTTCATTCTAAAGAAGGTACAATCATAATAATGTTAATAAAAAGTGGAAATGTGGCAATATATTTTTCAAAATTGTAAATTAAACGTGACAAGAATAAATATTGATTGATTTCATTAACTATATAAAATTAGGTCAAATAATTTTAAATGATTTTTTTTAAAGTATATTTTCTTTCTTCTGGATAGAAAAACATGACACTTTCATTGTACAAATTTGAAAAGTAGAGTATAAAGAAATTCATAAATATAATCCATAATCTCTTAACTAGGGCTAACCTTTGTTAAATGCATTGTGTATATAATTTCAATTTAATATCATTTAAAAATTATTATTAATTTACATCTATCTGTGTGTATAACCTACATTCCACTTATTATGCATTATAATATTTTTATAATTCATTTAATTCATTAAATAGTCTCTGAAAACTCTCTTTCAGAGCTGCTCAGTATTTCATTATACACTCATTTCTTCCTTTAGTGTAACCCTTACTGTTAGGTTAAGGGTTTGGATTGATTATAATTTTTCAATATTATAAAAACTTTGTAGTAAATATCTTTATACATGTTAGAGGACACCTGAGATTATTGTCTTTGAATAAATTCCTAGAAGGAAAATTATTTGGCAATAAAAATGAATTTACATATATAAGGTTTTTGATAGATATTACAAAATTACCCTCAAAAAGTCTGTACACATTATTTATTACTGTCATCCAGACAGGCAACAGTGATTTCCCCTATATCCTCTCTAATATCACTATTACTTTTGTTAAAATCTTTGCTAATGTAATAGGCCAAATTTGATTCCCCATGTTTATTTTAGTATTTATTTCTTTGATTACTAGTGAGATTGACATAGCTACAAGTGTTTATTAATCATTTGTATTTTTAGGTAATTATGTTATTTACTAAATTTTGTATTATGAGATCTATTATTTTAATATCTTCATTAAAGAAAAAGCACTTCATCTGCCATTTGTATTGTACTTTTCTTTTTATTTTGTGGATGCCTTCCGCTTTTAAAAACCTTCATTCTTATGAGATTAAATCTAGCATTCTTTTTCTTTTTAGATTGTGCCTTTGGTAAGTCCTCTCTACTCTCACATTATATAAGTGTTCATTGTCACTTTTTTTAGAATTTTTGAGCTTTATTTTTCCATTTAAATAGTTACTCCACCAGAAATCTCAAATCTTAAACTAAATACCAGACTGATGAAAACTCCTGTGGCCTGTTTATCCAGAAGACTAAGGGAAGAGGAAAGAAGTTGTAGTCACATGTAGGTCCTCCCTCATCATTGCATATTCTTTGTGTGTGTTGGTGAAGTGTGAGGCTCCATTTTTACTTATGTTGCCCTCTGTCACCCTGTCAGCCCATCATCTTGCCACCCTACTGGCCCTGTACAATAACTTCCAAGCAAACTCAGATGCCAACTAAAGCTGCTCTTCTTCAAAGCTATAAAACTAGTAAAATGAAAGGAAGTTTCACCTCTCCAAACTAGAGGATGATGATGAAATCTGATCAAGGTCTCTTCAACTTACATTTCACAGACCATGATGTTAAGCAGGTTCTTAGTGTCTTCCTTTAACTTAGCTTGATCAGGGAAACATTGCCCATGAATGGTACCACTAGCATTGACCACCCTTTGCCTCTGCTTTTTGTATAAACTTTAGTCATTCTGGAGCAGTGTTGAGCATGTGCATGGGGGTCAGTGGAGACAGAGACAGAGGAGAATAGGAATATTGGAAGAGTCGAACTGGTAATGGGCATCGGAGTTCACAACATCTGTGTACCTAGATTTTTCTCAAATAATCCTTGAAAGAGGTGGTACCCTCCAGGTGAATGCAGAATCTACAAAAACACCAGTTATTCAAACCAATTTTTCTTCAAGAGCCACGTTATGTCTACACTGAAAGTCTAGTGAGGCAAGTTATCCCGACCTCTCGCCTTTATGATTTCCAAAAGTGTTGAGGAAGCCCCAAAGCACAAGTGGCAGCTGCTTTGATTTGATTCATTGATTTGTTTCCATTTTACTAAATCTCTTCCTATTCTGAGGACAATTTTCACATATTTTATGATCCAAAATTATTAATGCATATTCATAGTAGTTTTATTGAGGTATAATTTATACACCATAAAAATCACCATTTTAAAGTGTACCACTCAGTGGTTTTTAGTATGTTCAGGAAGGTATGCAACCATCATAATTATGTAATTTTAGAATATTTTTATCAACTCCAAAGAAGCCCCATACTCTTTAACCACATAACCATCAATAGTCACTTCCTATTACACCTAGCCTCTGAAAAAAAATACTCTACATTTTGTTTCTGGGGATTTGCCTACCCTCAACATTTCATAAGATGGAATCATATAATGTGTGACCTTTCGGCTCTGTGTTCCTTCACAGGGTTTTCATCACATCCATGTTGTAACATGTACCTATACTTCATTTGTTTTTATTGCTAAAATTAATTCATTGTGTGAATATCCCACATTTTTATCCATTTATTCATTGGTGAGTAATTAGGTTGTGTTTACTTTCTGGCTACTATGAATAATGTTGCTGAACATTCATGTAAACCTTCTTGTGTGGACATATGTTTTAAATTCCCTTGAGTCTGTACCTAGTAGTGGAATCGCCAAGTCATAACTTACTCTTTACCTTTCAGAATCATCCTACTTTTGAATGTGTACATACAATGTCCCTTATTTTTCACTACATTCTTTAAAAAACTTTATCTTTGGTTTCCATCATAATACAGGCATACTTCATTTTATGGGGCTTTGCTTTATTGCACTTCAAGATACTGCATTTCTTACAAGTTGAAGGTTTGTGGCAACCCTGCATTGAGAAAGTCTGTCAGCATAATTTTTTCAACAGCGTGTGCTCACTTCATGCATCTGTGTCACACTGTGGCAATTCTCACAATATTTCAAACTTTGTAATTGCTATTATTTATTATTACTATGTGTGTTATGGTGATCTATGATCAGTGATCTTTGTTGTTTCTATGGTAATTGTTTTGGGGTGCTATGAACCACATCCACATAAGACAGCAAACAATCATTAAATGTCATGTGTTCTGTTTCAGCATCCCTATCTCTCTCCCTTTCCTCTGGCTTCCCTGTTCCCTGACACATAGCAATATTAAAATTAGTTCAATTAGTAACCTATTCCCATCCCTAATGTTCCAGTAAAGGAAGAATTGTGCATTTCTCACTTTAAATCAGAAGCTGAAATGATTAAGCTTAGTGAGGAGGGCATGTTGAAAGCCAAGACAGGCCAAAAGCTAAGCCTCTTGCACTAAATACTTAGCCAAGTTGTGAATGCAAAGGAAACGTTCTTGAAGGATATCAAATGTACTACTCCAGTGAACACATGAATGATAAGAAAACAAAACAGCCTTACTGCAAATATAGAAAAAGTTTTAGTGATTGAGATAGAAGATCAAACCAGCCACAACATTTCCTTAAGCCAAAGCCTAAGCTAGAGCAAGGCCATAACTCTCCAATTATATGAAGGCTGAGAGGTGAAGAAGCTGAAAAAAAAGTTCAAAGCTGGCAGACAGTACTCCATGAGGTTGAAGGAAATAAGCCATTGCCATAACATAAAAGTGCAAGGTGAAACAGCAAGTGCCGATGCTGAAGATGCAGCAAGTTATTCAGAAGATCTAGCTAAGATCATTGACAAGAGTAGTTACATTAAAAAACAGATTTTCAATATAGGTCTAACAGCCTTCTACTAGAAGAATATATTATAGCTAGAAAGGAGAAGTCAATGCCTGGGTTCAAAGCTTCAAAGAATAGGCTGACTCTCTTGTTAGGGGAGAATGCAGTTGGTGACTTTAAATTGAAGCAAATGCTTATTTATCATTCAGAAAATCTTAGAATTAGGTTATTTAATTATTCAGAAAATCTCTTAAGGATTATACTAAATCTACTCTGCCTGTGCTCTATAAATAGAACAAAACCTGGATGACAGCATATCTGTTTACAGTGTGGTTCACTAAATATTTTAGGCCCATTCTTGATACCTACAGCTCAGAAAAAAAAAAGATTTCTTTCAAAATATCATTGCCTATTGACAATGTGCCTGGTCACTCAAGAGTTCTAATGGAGATGTACAAGGGCATTAATGTTATTTTCATGTCTGCTAACCCTATCCATTCTGTAGCCTATGGGCCAAAGAGTAATTTCAACTTTTAAGTCTTATTATTTAATAAATATATTTTATAAGACTATAGCTGCCATAGATAGTAAGTCCTCTGATGGGTCTGGGCAAAGTAAATTGAAAACTTCTGGAAAGGATTCACCATTCTATATGTTATTAGACCATTAATGATTTGTGGGAGGAGAGCAATATACAAACATTAACAGGAAATTGGAATGAGTTGATTCTAACTCTCGTGGATGACTATGAGGGGTTTAAGACTTCAGTGAGGAAAAGAACTGCAGATGTGGGGGAAATAGCAAGAGAATTAGAATTAGAGGTGGAGCCTAAAATTGTGACTGAATTGCTGTACTCTTGCGGTAACTTGATTGGATGAGGAGTTGCTTCTGATTGATAAGCAAAGAAAGTGGGTTCTTGAGATGGAATCTTCTCCTGGTCAAGATGTTATGAACATTATTGAAATGACAGCAAAGGATTTAGAATATTACATAAGTTTAGTTGATAAAGCAGCGTCATGCCGGAGAGTGGTGCTACCAAAGGCATTATCATAAAGACTTTGAAAAGAGGAAAGTTGAGTTGAATTGCCCCAAAGGTAAATATAGATGAAAAGAAGGGGAATTTAGGAAAATTTATTCAGGAAATTGTCATTTTTTCCTTTAAAGCTGTGAAGTGTAAACTTCAAATTTCTGAGTATAAACATGGTTAGAAGGCATGAAAAATAAGTCCCGCCCATTGCCTGACACATAGTAGTCCCTTAACAAGCTGATAAATCTATGAACATGTTACCTTTTGTGGTCGAAACTAAAAATCTGTTTATGTTGTTATTATTTTTTAATGTGCCTTTCTTGGCAGGCAAATAGTTAAGTCTTAATTTCTTTGTTTCCATCCAGGCCTCTTATGTGAGGAGCTGAAGAGGAATTAAAATATACAGGATGAAAAGATGGCAACGTTGCCTCCCCCAGGACCTCAGAGCTTTGTCCACTTCACAAAACAGTCTCTTGCCCTCATTGAACAACGCATTACTGAAAGAAAATCAAAGGAACCCAAAGAAGAAAAGAAAGACGACGATGAAGAAGCCCCAAAGCCAAGCAGTGACTTGGAAGCTGGCAAACAGCTGCCCTTCATCTATGGGGACATTCCTCCCGGCATGGTGTCAGAGCCCCTGGAGGACCTGGACCCCTACTATGCAGACAAAAAAGTGAGTTTATTTTGACTTCAGTGGTCGGTTTCTGTTGACTTCCTTCTGTATAAAAATTATTTTAAATTGAGATTAGTGAAATTTAGTGAATAACCATATCATGACAAGAATGTTAAATTAAATATATATAGAGGATATTCAGAACATGTACTTTTTCAAATTTTACATTGAAATGGGTTCTGGCATTGGCATACTACTTTTAATTTTTTTTACATCTTTCAAAATTGTTTAGTATAATGTTTAGTATAACATAGTATACATTGTTTAGTATAATTGTTTAGCGTAACTTTTTTGGACATGACACAGTAATCTGCCAAATTTTATAGTCATACCTATTTTTTCCTGCTAATAATTAACTCTTGTGTGTATGCAGACCCAAAAATCACTTAAAAGTTTTTAATGCAAATGAAAATTGCTAATTTCAATTTTAAAACACCAACCTAATTCTTTTTATTAAAATTTCAAGTGCAAGGTAACTTGATCTTGCCAAGACAATGTAGTAGGTTGTGATTTTTCATGTTAGTTCAGATGACATCTGGTTTATAAAGTCTCCCTGGTAATTTTGACAGTCATGTAACCCTGCTCCCTCTTCACTCTCATTCTTCCCCATTTATATTTTTCTGTATGATACGTCACATCTTGCCTTAAGTAGAGTTACTTTGTTCTTTTCATTTTTCTAGGAAGTTCCTTGAATAAAAAACTCATGCCATATGATATAGTTTCTCACTACATATGTATTAGTATTAGTTCCTTTTTTTTTTTTTTTTTTGGAGACAGAGTCTTGCTCTGTTGCCCAGGCTGGAGTGCAGTGGCGATCTCGGCTCACTTTAAGCTCCGCCTCCCGGGTTCACACCATTCTCCAGCCTTGGCCTCCCACGTAGCTGGGACAACAGGCGCCCGCCACCACGCCCGGTTAATTTTGTTTTTATTTTTAGTAGAGACGGGGTTTCACCATGTCAACCAGTATGGTCTCGATCTCCTGACCTTGTGATCTGCCCGCCTCGGCCTCCGAAAGTGCTGGGATTACAGGCGTGAGCCACCGCGCCTGGCCGTATTCGTCCATTTTTACACTGCTGTAAAGAACTACCTGAGACTGGGTAATTTACAAAGAAAAGAGATTTAATTTGCTCACAGTTCTGAATGGCAGAGGAGGCCTCAGGAAACTTACAATCATGTTTTAAGGCAAAGGGGAAGCAAGGCACATCTTCCATGGTTCAGGAGAGAAAGAGGAAGGAAGTGCCACACTTTTAAACCCATCAGGTCTGGTGAGAACTCACTCACTACCCTGAGAACAGCATTGGGGAAACCGCCCCCATGATCCAATCTCTTCCCACCAGGCCCCTCCCCTGACACGTGGGGATTACAATTCAAAATGAGATTTGGGCAGGGAGGCAGAGCCAGATCATGTAAATACAACTGCAGAAAGAATGGATGAATAATTTTTTAAAAAATACAGTGTACTGAGATTTAAGACAAAAAGGGTTGTACTTGAGGACTAGGTATTAATTTTAAAATAATTTTCTATGTAGAAGTGAATTTTACATGAAATTGTATTTAGATATAACTGATATAGTGAAAGGGAACAGGGAAATAAAAGGATACCTGAAAATAATAGACTCTGGTTTGTTTTTTTGAGAGAACACTGCCACATTCAAATAAAAAGCCTGACTCACACACTTACCTCCCGAATACGGTGAGAAATGCTTATTGCCTGAAACCTACTGATAACCTTATATAAAACTTAGAAAATCAGTGTTTCTCAGATAACGCAAGTCATCTTCCTGCCAACGGGAGAAAAATGAGGCAGGGATTTGAACTTTGTCTTTCTAATTTCTAAGCCAATGCTTTAGGTTGTTTTAATATTTTGTTGTGACTGCTATTTGTTTTTATTTCTTAACTGAATACTAAAGCTATGGAAAAGGACACTTGTTATGGAATGGCTACAATAACATTTCAAGAATATTTGCTTCTATTCATGTCATTTTTTAAATTACCATGGTTAGTAAGTGAGGAATCCCCTTAATTTAAGTCCCCTTTAAAAGCTAATATTAGTATTATAACTAAAATAAAGAAATTGAACTCAGTGATTGGAAGGATTCTTCCAACTCTGACATTCCTTAAACTTAGGAAAATATTTTTTGAAAGAACTCATATTTTGGAACACGTGCTGCTAACCATGACAATTGCCAGCAAGTATTAAAATTCTCAAGGTTTTATGATAAAAATAATAGAGATAGCTAGTTTCTATTTGTCTTTCTTAAAATGCAATGTAATGGAAGGGAAAGAAGTTGTGCTTTAAAATAACTTCAGTAGCCACAGTTATTGTTACTGTTGAAAGAACGTGAAAAATATACAATACAGTATTTTGAAAGTTCTAAGTAATACATGCTAACAAATAGCTCAATTTTTAAATTTACTATGAAGAAATGGACTTGGAATTCATTGGCCAAGGTAACATTGATAGATCATTGATGACATTGGAACCACATTGCTGGAGTCTGATGGCAGTGTTTCTT
>NW_012117999.1:1315202-1320202 GCF_000951035.1 Colobus angolensis palliatus | reverse complement strand
AGGTGTGGTATGGAAGTCATGAAACCTTTCAAATATATGTGCTGTTGCCAAAAGGAGATGAGGGAGGAAAGGTCAGGATTCTCCTTAGATAATAAAAAGTAATATACATCTTTTTCTTATTTTACCAAATGTGTCCTTTCTCACTCACTGTGATAAATAAAATCCAGTAACACTTAGCCAACATAGTAAAAGACTATAAATAAAACGACAGAAAAAAATAGAAGCCTTAACAAGAAAACTGAAAGTGTTGAAGTAAAATATTTAACATATATATTTTTACTACCACCATTTGATGAGGAATTTAGCATATTTTCCCCTCCTTTTTATCTTTACCCACTTTTCCAGTTTCTGATTGTTACAAATATGATTTGAATTTTATTTCCAATTTATGGAGAATTTTATTTCTTAATTTATATGCTGTAAAATTAAGATATCTGATGAGTAACTTATATTTAATATCGTGGATTATTTTACCACACTTATTTAAACTTAACTTTTCTCACTAGGATCAGTCCTTTTATTCTGAGTCTTGCTTCTATTTCTGAGTTTTTACTATGAATGGTTTTCTTAACCTTTGTTAAAAGAAAATTTTTCAACAAATTAAATTTAGCAGCTTATTTCAGCAAGAAATATAAAAATAGAATTTCTTGCTGAAATAAGATAATAGTAATGATTCAGGCAGCAGTCGGAACCAAGAGAAGTTTGGAGAGCTCAACTCAGCAATATGAGCAGGGGTATTTATAGATAGAAAAAGGGAGTAACACACAGAAACAGCTTGATTGTTTATAGCTTGACATTTGCCTTATGTGGACATTGTCTGATAAGTCAGCAAGCTGTGGTTGGCTGAAGCTCAGCTGCTGTGATTGGCTGAGCCCATTACTTGTTATAAGAATGTTCTAGGCCGGGCGCGGTGGCTCAAGCCTGTAATCCCAGCACTTTGGGAGGCCGAGACGGGCGGATCACGAGGTCAGGAGATCGAGACCATCCTGGCTAACACGGTGAAACCCCGTCTGTACTAAAACATACAAAAAACTAGCCGGGCGAGGTGGCGGGTGCCTGTAGTCCCAGCTACTCGGGAGGCTGAGGCAGGAGAATGGCATGAACCCGGGAGGCAGAGCTTGCAGTGAGCTGAGATCTGGCCACTGCACTCCAGCCTGGGCGACAGAGCGAGACTCCGTCTCAAAAAAAAAGAAAAAAAGAATGTTCTAATAAATTAGAATGCAGTTTGTTTACATATGAAGTTAGATTGCAGTTCTCTATGTACAGAGACAGCCTTTAATCAAATTTAATTTAGTTCTTCACTCTCTGGAATTGCTTCATGTATATTTTTTTCCTAAAAAAGATTAGGAGGAGCCCTTGAGTTATGCTAATTATTTTTATATTGTGTTGAATAAATGGCAATTAGCTAATAATGAATCTTATACCACAATCCTCTCTTCCAAATATGTGCATTATTCTTTATTATCTTCTAAAATGTAGTTTTAGCAAAGAGGTGTTTGAATCAAGTCTGAATTTTACTTTCTGTTTTCTATGTTATAGAAGCCTTTCTTGACTGCATAATTGATTCAAACTTTCATTTATTGGTGTGTTTATTACATGGTTTTCCTGTGCTATAGCAAGAAACGATAGCCTCAGCCCTTGCTTTCACAGAGCTTACCATCTAGTGGGAATGAAAAAATGTTTGAGGGAACAGACAAATAAATTAAAAGTATCTCAAATTATAATAAATGCCATGCAAAGGAAGTGAGTCTCAGGTGCTGAGATATCAACTAGATGAGAAGACATCTCTGAGGTGATGGCATTTAAGCTGAGATCTAAAAGATAGTAAGAAGCCATAAAATAGTGTAAGTGTGGGTGTGAGTCTGTGTGTGGAGGGTGCTGCTTCGGTTAGGAGGAATAGCATGGGCAAAGGTCCTGAATAAAGGGAGGGTATGGGTTTAAAGAATGGAAAAGCAGCAGCATGGTTTAGTAAGAGAAGAAAGAATAGCAACAGAGAAAGTAGCAGAAAGACAGGAGTCATATCGTGCAGGACGTTGCAGCCCATGGAAAGGAGCTTGTATTTTATTTTAAATGCAGTAGTTTTTATTGCTGTCTGTCTTGTGGACAACTGATTGAGCAAGGCTAGATGGTAGATGGAAATAAGAAAGACAAGTTGAAGGTTGCTTCTCTCATCTAGGCAAGAGAAAATGAAGGTTTCATTTTCTCTGATGGTAGAGAAATGAAGAGAATAAAGATGAGCTCAACACACAAAGTCTGTAGAGCTTGCTGATGGATTAAAGAAGACAGGAAGCATCGAGGATGACTTCTCAGTTTCTGGCTGCAATAACTGGATGGGTGGTGATGGTTAATGAGGAAATGGTGGACACGTTTGTAGAGGAAGGTCACTATTAGCTAGCTAAAATTAAAATGAGATGCCTTTGAGATGTCCAGGTGGATATATAATATAGAGAATTGGAGATTTAAGCATAGAAATTGGAGGGTCTGCTGAGTTTGGAGATAAATTCCAGAGCAATCAGCAAAAAGAAAAGACACACACACACTCACACACACACCCCTCTAGCTCTGAACATCCCTGATGTTTTTAAGTGGGTAGAGAATGGTAGACCTGGTATTTAAAGCAATCTGGTCCTGAGATCTACAACTCTGACATTTAGAATTCAGGTAGAAAAGAGGACCCAGAAAAGAACACAGAGAAAGAGCCGCCAATCAAGTAAGAAGCAAAGATATAAATAATGAAGCCAAGAGAAGAAAACATATTGTAGAAACAAATGTGCTTGTGTGGAGTCATGCTGTAGGATCAAGGATTAAGGATGATGAATAAAGAAATATGCATTAGGTTAAGTAACAGGGAAGTCACATCAGAGAATTTCTTGAGAAAATTTGGGGAAGTGGTAAGGGTTCAAGGTCAGAATAAGGTGCATACAGGGATGAAAATAAGAGGTCAGAAAGAAGGTAATATGTGTAGACAATTCTCCCAAGAAATTTGGATATAAAGGGAAGCAGAATAATGGGGCAATGGCTGGCATTTTTTTAAAAAATATGGATTTTTGTAGGGATGTTTTACTAGTGATAATGAATGAGTAGTTATGTATGAGTCAATTCAGGAGAGAGAGGGAGAAGTCAAATCCTCGTCAAAGTGAAAGAGTAAAAGAGAGAGACAGCTCCACTGAAACAGGAGGAAAGACAGAAGGGAAGACTGCAGAGTTATCAAAAGATGATTGAGTTCAAACCCAGTGGTTTTTATTTCCTCAAAGTATAAGATGGGATCATTGCCTGAGTGTGCAAATGAGGAAGAGAAAATTCTACAGAAGATTTGACAAGAATGCATTATATATATAGTCATCTCAGGGAATGAGAAATTTAGTGTATTTTGAGTGCAAATTTGATGTTTTGAGATTACTTAAAACATAACCATTCATTTGGTTGTGAGAGTTTCTCCACCAACATTCAGCCATTTGGTAGCCAGCATGAAAAAGACAGATGCTAGATTATGTGTAGATCATGGTTCTGTCAGGTTAGGGACTGACGATAATGAATGCCCATGGATTTAAGCTATATAAAGAGTGACAAGAACCTGAGTTAGTTGATCATGAGAAAGTACTAAGGCAAATGAATTGGCAATTTTTAAATGATCAAAGAATAATAATGGTAAAGGCAACCTACATAGAGAACCTGAGCATAATCTAAAAGCAATTTCTGGTGCCTATAGCAAAGTATTTTCTGAAATGTCTTTCAAAATTCACCATCAAATAAATTAACTCACTGTCTCGTCTCCTGCTGAAAAACATACAATTTGCAGATCTTTGGTGTTGCTATCTACTTTGATGCTCATCAAACACTCTTTTATACTGCTACACATGAAAATGGGGTTCATGTGCACAGTGTGTAGCTAAATGTGCAGTATTATGGAGAAATATACTGTGGTTATATTGGGTTAAAATAGAATATTCTCTTCCTCCTATTTTTCTAATATTTGACATTTAATAGAGAAAGTTTTGAAAATACCACAATGTTGGTGGTCTTCACTGCTAACAGGACTTTTCCTATCTTCTTCATCTACAGCTGCTTTCTTGTGAGAACCACATTTGCCAGAGCGTAGAGTATCATATGCAGGCCCTCTGCCCAGACCTGATCCCCTGCACTAGTTTTCTCAGAGTTGCATTATTTGCCCTTGGTTGGGGATATACTCTTCACTTCCATAGGCCCAAGCCATACACAATTGTCATAAGTTGTCTTTTTTTCCATTTTGCTACATTAATCTTGAAAATTAATAAAAAAATATTCACCCAGAATCTTCATTAGATTTAATATCAATTCTATATTTTTGTTATATCAATTTTCATTTTCCCCATATGTATTTTAGTGAGAAGTTAGCATTTATTTACCCCCACCCACAACCTTTGCCATAATGCTGCATTCCCTTTTAAAAATAGGTTTATTGAGGAATAATTTACATGCCACAAAATTCCTGTTTTTACACTTGTACAACTCATTTTTTAAACTATATTCAGAGTTGTGCAACGATCACCACTATCTAATTTTAAATTTTTTCGTCTTTCCCACTAAGAAACCCTGGGCTCATTAGTAGTCATTCCCCATTTCCCTTTTCCCCCAGCCCCTGGCAACCACTAATCTACTTTCTTTCCCTATGGATTTACCCACTCTGTAGATTAATATAAATGGAATCATATAATACGTGGCTTTTTGTGTCTGTCTTCTTTCACCTAGCATAATATTTTCAGAATTTATCCATGGTATAGTATGTATCTATGCTTCATTTTTTTATTGCTAAATGATATTTCATTGTATGTATATGCCATATTTTGTTTATACATTCATCAGTTGATGGACATTTGGGTTATTTCCATCTTTTGGTTGTAATGAATAATGTTGTTGTAAACATTCATGTACAAGTTTTTGTGGAAATGCATTTTCAGTTCTCAGTATATACCTAGTAAGTGGAATTACTGAGTCATGATTCATTCCTTTTTTTTTTTTCC
>NW_012117999.1:1290207-1314757 GCF_000951035.1 Colobus angolensis palliatus | reverse complement strand
CACCCTGTTAGCCAGGATGGTCTCTATCTCCTGACATCGTGATCCACCCGCCTCGGCCTCCCAAAGTGCTGGGATTACAGGCGTGAGCCATGGCGCCCAGCCCTGATTCATTCTTTATCTTTCAGAATCATCCCACTTTTGAATGCGCACAAGCAATATTTCATTTTTCTTTGCATTCATTTTTTTCCTTTTTAAAAGACGTTAACCTTAAATCTTCTTGAAGCCAACCATCTTAATAATTTAATGTCTAGTTGTTTAGAAATTATTGTAAAGTTTTCTACAAACCTAGGGTGAGCTACCTGCATTGCTTTACCTTTCATCATTCTTGTACTGTGTTAAATACAGTAGTGCAGCAGTGTGCTAATACAGACAGCTCCAGAGCCCATTCATATAATTCGGCTCCTCAGTGTTTGATAAACGTGAACCAGAGAGAGTTTAAAGGATAATTCTAAAGTAATCCATCCTTAATAAAATACTTCGGATGTTTATGTATGCAAAATTGCATCTTATCGTCCCCCATCCCCATACTCACTCTACCAGGCCCATCCTTCCCAAGGCTCAGGAGTGTTTTCAGGAAAGCTTTTCATGCACATTTTCACCTACATTTGCACCTCAAACTATGAGGCTTTATTGTTTTATCTGTGTCTTCTAAGTAAGATAAAATGATGATGTGTAAGTCAATCAATAGTATTATCTCAAATTGTATAATAGTTTAATTATAATAACTCCCGTTTTTGAGCAGCTAGTTCAGAATGTGTGGATCACAGTATCAAGTGGTTTACATGCAATATCCTATTTATACTATTTAACAACTTTATAAAGTAGGTATTCTTATACATATTTTACAGATGCAGCAGCTAAGGCCTAATGGCTTAAAGATAATTCACTTACTTAAGGGATAGAAGCAACATTCAAATCCAAGAATATCTGATTTCATAGTCTTTCTTCCATGATTACTCCAAAAGTCTCCTAATAATCAGATTTTTTATTTGACCTGAGTAAAATAGGAAGTCAAGTTCTTATTAAGTAGAATAGATATTTAAGAGAGATGACAAAAGGTGTTTTAGTCACTTAAACGTTTACTATACAAGCATAGATCTACCTGATGTAAATGACTAGTTGATGGGTGCTGACGAGTTGATAGGTGCAGCACACCAACATGTGCAACATATAATTTGCACAAGTATACATATGTAACAAACCTGCACATTGTGCACATGTACCCTAGAACTTAAAGTATAAAAAAAAAAAAAAAAGGTAGATCTGCCTCCAGTCTTAGGAACAAGCCTTAACAGCAAATGACAGAAGAGTTGATGAGAAGTTTTACTACTAAAAATTGGCACAAAGGGTAACATGAAAGGTGAAAAATGGAAAATATGCATTGATTACATTGTCATCTCCTCAACACCTAGAATTAGTAGGTCCTAAATAAGTATGGACTGGTGAATGAAAAGTAAGAGAAGTTCAGAAAACAAGTTTTATTCATTTATATACTGCCTTACTGAGTCTGCCTCTTATGGAGAATTTTGGGACTCAGTCAGAGGCTCTCTTCCTGCTCTTCCGTTTCCCTCAACTCCCATTTCCTCCTCTTCCCTCCCTACCCCCTTTTTCTTCTCTATTCCCCTATTTTCCCTTCTCTTCCCTTCCTTTTCCTTTTCTAGCTACAAATTTTCTCTCCAGGTAAATTCATCAATCCTCATGGCCTTGAAAGTTGTATATTAGATGATAACTCTCATCTTTATATTTCCAGCCTTGATAGCTCTACTGATGTCCAGAATCTCATATCAATCCAGCTGCTTACTTGAAAAATGTAATACCCAACAATCATCCCAAACAAAGCATGGCTGAAACAGAACTCCTGGTTTTTCTCCAGACCTCTTCTTGCTGCAGTTTTCCTCTACTCAGCAATGGGCACTACCAACTCCCCCGCTAGATCCTGTGTCTTCTCTTTTGCACACACCCTGCATGCTCTCCATCAGAGGGTCCTGTCCATTCTCCTTCCATCCCCTTCTCTCCACATCCACAGCTATTCTCTGGGTTGTAGCCATATCCTGTCTCACTATTGTCACCTAACTGGTCTCCTTGCCTCCACACCTGCTTCTCTATAGCCCACTGCCCAGAGAGTAACCACAGTGACATTTTTAAATGTCAGTAATATCCCATATTTCTATTTCCCACTTCTATTACATTCATGTACCACCTAACAATGTTTTAGTCAACAGTGGACCACATATATAATGATGATCTCATAAGATTATAATACTGTGTTTTTTACTGTACCTTTTCTGTGTTTAGATACACACTTTCCATTGTATAACAGTTGCCTACAGTATTGAGTACAGTAGCCCACCCTACAGGTTTGCAGCCCAGGAGCAATAGGCTATACCACATAGCCTAGGTTTATGGTAGCCTATACCATCTAGGTTTGTATAAGTGCACCCTAGGAGGTTTGCACAAGACGAAACGTCCTAATGATGCATTTCTCAGAATGTATCACAGTCATTATGTGACACTTGACTGTACCTTTAATCACACTTAAAATCCAAACTCATTTCAATGATATGCAAATTCTGACATGATCTGGCCCTTGCCTACCTCTGCCATCACAATCCTCCCTCTCACCACATTGTAGCCATGCTACACTGTAGCCACATCTTGCTGGCTTTTCCACACACCAACTTCATCTCTGCCTTAGGACTTTAGCTCTCGCTCTTCCCCCAGCCCAAATATCTCTTCACCAGTCTTTTCATGGCTGTCTTCCTTGTCACATTTAGATCTTAGTTTAAATATCATCTCCTTAGAAAGACCTTCCCTGACTACAGCCTACCACATTGCCTTAATTTATTTTCTTTAGATCATTTATTACTATCTGAAAATATCTTGTATACTTATTTATTTATTTAAGTTTTTATTCAACCACAACCTCCACCCTCACCTAAACATAAAGGAGACCTCATAAAACTAATTATTTTATTCATCATGTTTATTGTCATATTTATTGCCTAGCCTATAAGATATTATCAATAAATATTTGAGGGAGAATATATGAGAAAATAGTAAACAAATGGATGCATATTGCCTGGTTCTAGGCCTGAATTTCTAGATAATTGTCTATATCAATTGATTTACCTGCTTTATCACAATCACTGATTAAATTCTGTAATGTTATAACTGTTCACATTCTTCTTCAACAGAATATTTTTATTACTTGGAGGGATCCAAAGATGCTCTCCTTTGTGGTTTCAGCACAGATTCGGGGTATGTAATATTTGTTTTCTCTTTAGTCTAAAGGCTGAAAGAGAAGGAAAAGAATGTTCAATCAGTTTGCAAATTAGTCTTTGATTCTATATTGCTTTTTATATATTTCATGGTTTTATTTGTCTCATTCTGTCCCACAACAAATCCAGTCTTTAAAATGTTCACAGTTAATGCATACTCTTGAAAGCAAGACTTTGAAATAGTGCTTGAATTAACACAAGACAGAAGTCACATAAATCTTAAGAAGGTAGAAAATGTTACTTCTAGAAAACACCAAAAGTTGGTTGGATAGTTTCAGGTCTTCTTTCTGGAAAAAGAAGAGTCACAAAATCAATTTTTCTTTCTACTCCCAAGTTCCACTCATTCTCCAATTAAATGTGACTCATAGGTGACTGAATGTTGTGTTTTGGCAACTCTAAGCAAAGAGATTCCTTGGACTTGGGTACATATATTTTAAGAATATTGTATATATGAGTATTGTATATATCCAACTGTCCATATTGCTGCTTCTCTCTTACACCAACTTCATTTTGTAGCATTAGCTGCATTAGCTCTTGCTTTTCCCCCTATGCAGACATCTCTTCATCAGTCTCTGCGTACGCTGGAAACATAGGAATAAACTGGATAAGGTTGCTGTTCCCAGAAGAATCTCAGAGTATTGTATTTATTTAATGGCCTCAGGAAAAACCAGTCCACCAATTTTAGAAAGAAAAAAGTCTTAAAGCTACAAATTTTTATGAACTTAGACAATTACTGTATTTTGACTATTATTGATTCTAATCCATTCCAAGAATTATGCAGATAGAAAGAGCTTTGGTAGCAGCCTACATATCAATATTTACTGATCCAAGAACTATTACAAAACATCTATTGAAAGTTTCCATGTTTTAATGATGATAATGCTAATGGCAGCTATGATTTATTAAATACTTTCTATGTGCAGGAAGTAAGCTAAGTAATTTGTACACATTATCTTATTTAAACTTATTACAAATCTTATTTTCTTGAGGTAGATGTTATTATCCTATTTTCACACATAGACTTGTGCCTTGAAGAATTTGGTAAAACCACTATAAGTAGTCAGTAGTAGAGACTGATTCAAAACCAGTTCATCCTGGCTCCAAATCATGTTTTCTTAATCATTATTCAATGTTGTCCCCCTATAGAAGAAACCTTGAATTTGTAACTTTTCACTAAGGCTATTTAGCTTGTGTCCTGAAGACACTCTCACCTATAATGTTCTTTTTCATGTGTAGCCAATGTCCAGAGGGGTACACCTGTATGAAAATTGGCAGAAACCCTGATTATGGCTACACGAGCTTTGACACTTTCAGCTGGGCCTTCTTAGCCTTGTTTAGGCTAATGACCCAAGATTACTGGGAAAACCTTTACCAACAGGTGAGTGCCAAGAGAAACATGCATTGTATTTTTGAATGGCATATGTATCTGGTGTATGTTAACAGCCTATATTAGGAGAATTTTTATTTATTTGAGAATGGAGGAAACTCTATTATCTTATTACTAAAATTATAACTGTTTTACTCCCATCACTAATAATAGGAATAGTTCTTGAATCATAAATAATTTTCTTATCTTTTCTGGGCATATTTAATCTCTAGATCGTTCCCCTTCCTGAGTATATTATCCCATGGGGTCCTAGTTAAGTACCAGGACATACTGCAATGTTTTCTCAAGCTGCTCCTGCACATGTACTGTTTTCCATGCGTGCTTGGGATGGTCTGAAGAGAAGAGGCTCTCTGATGTTCACCTGCTCACTGTGTTTTATTTTTGAACTCCTATTTACAGTTAAAGATTCAATTCATTTCTCTAAGTTTTTCTCTCCCAAATCACCTGCTCCCAACTGTAGACTTCCATGATGTTTTGTATATTCTTCTGTTTATATCATTGATCTCTCGTACTGTAAGTGTTAATTCACATGGCCATTTCCTCTAACTTGAATGTGAACCTGTTGGGGCTGTAGTCTCTATTTACTTGTATATTCTCAGCAGCCAACCCAAAAGGAAGGAGAGCAAAATGATTATTCTATATTATGCATAACAATGATACACTTTTCTCAGAATAGTTGCAGATTTGTCTTTTTTTTCTTTTTTGGCCTATTTTATATTTACTTTATTTCCAAGAATATTATAAATGAATTCAGAAATTATGTAAGATGCACTTTACAGCAAACACGGGAATGCAAATATTTTTTAAATAGGCAACAAGTGGTCACCTTTACTCAAAATTAAAGAAACACAAATAAAAAAATTAAAATACTTTTTCATCAGAGGTAAGACTTATTTTTCATTTAATATCTGTTTATACTATTCTAAATTCACTTTAAAATGCTTTGTATGATAAAAGTATATTATATTATACAATTAGTAATATAAATGCTAATTATCTTGTAAATTTGTTTAAGTTACTTATAGATTCTCAATATTAGACCTTTGTCAGATGGGTAGATGGCCAATTTTTTCTCCCATTCTATAGTTTGCCTGTTTACTCTGATATTAGTTTCTTTTGCTGTGCAGAAGCTCTTTACTTTAGTTATATCCTATTTGTCAATTTTGGCTTTGGTTGCAATTGCTTTTGGTGTTTTGTCATGAAGTCTTTGCCCATGCCTATATCCTGAATGGTATTGCCTAGGTTTTCTTCTAGGGTTTTTATGGTTTGGGTTTTACATTTAAGTCTTTAATCCATCTTGAGTTAATTTTTGTATAAGGTGTAAGGAAGGAGCCCAGTTTCAGTTTTCTGCATACGGCTAACCAGTTTCCCCAGCACCATTTATTAAATAGGGAATCCTTTCCACACTGCTTGTTTTTGTCAGGCTTGTTGAAGATCAGATGCTTGTAGAAGTGTGGTGTTGTTTCTGAGGTCTCCGTTCTATTCCATTGGCCTATATGTCTGTTTTGGTAGCAGTACATGCTGTTTTGGTTACTATAACCTTATAGTATAGTTTGAAGTCAGGCAGGGTGATGCTCTTTCCTGGTTTCATATGAAATTTAAAGTAGTTTTTTCTAATTATGTGAAGATGTCAATGATAGTTTGATGGGAACAGCATTGAATCTATAAATTACTTTCAGCAGTATGGCCATTTTCATGATAATGAGTCTTTCAATCCATGAGTATGGAATGTTTTTCCATTTGTTTGTGTCCTATCCTGTTTCCTTGATTAGTGGCTTGCAGTTCTTCTTGAAGAGATCTTTCATAACCTTTGCAATAAAGGTATTTATTCTCTTTATAGCAATTGTGAATGGGAGTTCATTCATGATTTGGCTCTCTGCTTGTCTATTGATGGTATATAGGAATGCTTATGATTTTTGCACATTGATTTTGTATCCTGAGACCTTGCTGAAGTTGCTTATCAGTTTAAAGAGTTTGGGGGCTGAGATGATTGGGTTTTCTAAATATAGAATCATGTCATTTGCAGAGACAATTTGACTTCCTGTCTTCCTATTCGAATATCCTTTATTTCTTTCTCTTGTCTGATTGCTCTGGCCAGAAATTCCAACACTATGCTGAATAGGAGTGGTGAGAGAGGGCATCCTTGTCTTGTGCCAGTTTTTAAAGAGAATGTTTCCAGCTTTTTCTGATTCAGTATGATATTGGCTATGGATTTTTCATAAATAGCTCTTATTATTTTGAGATGTGTTTCATCAATACCTAGTTTATTGATAGTTTTTAAAGTGAATGGATGTTGAATTTCACTGAAGACCTTTTCTGCATCTATTGAGATAATCATGTGGTTTTTGTCATTGGTTCTCTTTATGTGATGGATTACATTTATTGATTTGCACATATTGAACCAGCCTCTCATCCCATCAAAAAGTGGGCAAAGGATATGAACAGACACTTCTCAAAAGAAGACATTTATGTGGCCAAAAAACATGAAAAAAAGCTCAACATCAGTGATCATTAAGAAATGCAAATCAAAACCACAATGAGATGCCATCTCAAGTCAGTCAGAATGGTGTTGTTAAAAAGTCAAGAAACAATAGATGCTGGTGAGGCTATGAAGAAATAGTAGCGCTTTTACATTGTTGGTGGAAGTGTAAATTAGTTCAACAGTTTTGAAGACAGTGGGGCAATTTCTCAAGGACCTAGAACTGGAAATACCATTTGACCTAGCAATCCCTTTACTGGGTATATATACCCAAATGAATATAAATCATTCTACTACAAAGACACATGCTCATGTATGTTTATTGCAGTACTATTTGCAATAGCAAAGAGATGGAATCAACCCAAATGCCCATCAATGTTAAACTGTATAAAGAAAATGTGGTACACATACACCATGGAATACTATGCAGCCATAAAAAAAGAATGAGATCATGTCCTTTGCAGGGACACGGATGAAGCTGGAAGCCATCATCCTTAGCAAACTAATACAGGAAGAGAAAACCAAACACTGCCTGTTCTCACTCATAAGTGGGAGTTGAAAAATTTGAACACATGGACACAGGGAGGGGAAAAACACACACTAGGGCCTGTTGGGGGGTGGGAGGCAAGGGGAGGGAGAACATTAGGACAACTACCTAATGTATGCAGGTCTTAAAACCTAGATAATGTGTTGATAGGTGCAGCAAACCACTATAGCACATGTATACCTATGTAACAAACCTGCACGTTCTGCACATGTATCCCAGAACTTAAAGGAAACGTGAAAAAAAAGCTCATCATCACTGGGCATTAGAGAAATGCAATTCAAAACCACAATGAGATACCATCTCATGCCAGTTAGAATGGTGATCATTAAAAAGTCAGGAAATAACAGATGCTGGAGAGGATGTGGAGAAATAGGAATGCTTTTAAACTGTTGGTAGGAGTGTAAATTTGTTCAACCATTGTGGAAGAGAATGTGGCAATTCCTCAAGGATCTAGAACTAGAAATACCATTTTTCCCAGCAATCCCATTACTGGGTATATACCCAAAAGATTATATATCATTCTACTGTATAGACACATGCACACGTATGTTTATTGTGGCACTATTCACAATAGCAAAGACTTGGAACCAACCCAAATGTCCATCAAAGATAGACTAGATAAAGAAAATGTGGCACATATACACCATGGAATACTATGCAGTCATAAAAAAGGATGAGTTTGTGTCCTTTATAGGGACATGGATGCAGCTAGAAACCATCATTCTCAGCAAACTAAAACAGGAACAGAAAACCAAACACCACATGTTCTCACTCATAAATGAGACTTGGGTAATAAGAACATATGGTCACAGGGAGAGGATCATCACACACTGGGGCCTGTTGGGGTTGGGGGGTAAGGGGAGGAATAGCATTAGGAGACATAACTAATGTAGGTAATGAGTTAATGGGTGCAGCAACCCACCATGGCACGTGTAACATGTAACATGTAACAAACCTGCACGTTATGCCAAAAAAAAAAAAAAAAGAAATCTCTGTACCTTCAGTTTAATTTTGTTCTAATCCTAAAACTATTTTGAAAAATAAAATCTGTTTTAAAAAGCAAAGAAAACCAAAAATAGTTCATTGAAATACCTATGAGATGAATAAACTAATTAAATAAGACTATCTCCCTAGAGTTAACATTCAATGATATTATTAATATTTGATGGCAAAGAAAGAAAAGATAGAATTTTAACAGTAAGAGGGACTATAGATATCACCTGTTCCTAAAATTTGAAAGTGAGCAAAGAATTTGATTTTATGAGTAATTTTCAGACTGTAGGAAAAAATGCATGATTTTTATACTACTACACTTAATAATCAAGAATCATACATGATTTTAGTACAAGCATATTACATTGCTATATAGTTTGTACTGAAAATATGTTTAATATTTGTTTTCCATGAAGATATAATTTCTCTTTATATTTTTGATAACATGAGGTTATACAAAACTGTCAAATTTGCCCATGCTAGTCAAGTTGAAATAATTTACTAAAAAACTTTCTGTTGTTCAAATGACAATTTCCATTTTTCCCTAGACGCTGCGTGCTGCTGGCAAAACCTACATGATCTTCTTTGTCGTAGTGATTTTCCTGGGCTCCTTTTATCTAATAAACTTGATCTTGGCTGTGGTTGCCATGGCTTATGAAGAACAGAACCAGGCAAATATTGAAGAAGCTAAACAGAAAGAATTAGAATTTCAACAGATGTTAGACCGACTTAAAAAAGAGCAAGAAGAAGCTGAGGTACTGTTATTTGATTTAAAATTCTTCCCAGAGGTAGAAATGCAAAAGGTTACAACAGAGGCTCTGTGGTGTGTGTTCGGCCTTCTCCAGCTAGATTTTCTTTAATGAACTTTTGTTTATAAACTGCATCCTCATTTCTGGTGTGGATAAAGGAACCAATTCTGGACTGAGCTAGAATTGACACTTTCCCCGTAATCATCTCACTGCATGGAAAGTGATCTAAGGCTGTTCCTCCTAAACCTTTTGCCTACAATGACTTAGAGTGTGTGTATGTGTGTGTGTGTGTATATATACATACATATATATATATGTATGTATATATATATGTATATATATATGTATGTATATATATATATATATGTATGTATATATACACACACTCAAAATGGATTTCCCCAGAGTACCAATTGTATACAGTGGTTTCAGGAAACTTATTTTAATGTTAAAATTAACAGATACTGTTCTATGGGGTATGAAGACCAGAGTGCATCATGTTTTGTTAATGTCACAAGGATTTTTAAGATAAAACAGGAGATATTAAGAAAATAGTAATTTTGATGTGGCTACTTCAGGTTGTCACAGATCCTTGAAAGTTTCCTCCTTAATCCTCTCTCCAAAGAGATTCTTCAGTGTAAATGTTTGAGAAGGCTTGTACGAAGAGAAACATAATTTCAAATATACTGCAGGTGTCTTAACATTTGTCTGAAGGTTTGACCTAGTTAAATCTCTTCAAGGAATCTAATGTATTAGGGGAGGGCCATCATCTGTAATGCAGATAAATTCTGATGCACAAATATTCAGTGCAGTGTTTGAATAATAGTAAAAATCAGAAAACATTTAAATATTGGAAAATTAGAAAATAAGAAAATTATGAAAACTGTGTATCTCAGAGTATAATTTTGCCATGGAACTATGTGTTTTTTAAAAATTATGATGTCATGAGGAAAAATCTTTTAGAATAATGATGGATTAAATACTATAGTCAGATACAATCTCAGTTTTAAAATTATACAGACATATAAAAAGAATGGAAGAAATATCTGCACCAATTATTTCTGGGATGTAAGATGACTTTTTTTCTGTTTTTCATTTGTATCTTTATTTCCCATGTTTTTACAAGAATTTTTTTAGTGTTTATAAACAAAACATTTTTGTAAAAGGATAGTACTGGGTTATCCCAGGTACTACCTAGGGAATCCCCAGAAGTTTCATTCAGGCCAATACCCATTGACCTTACCACTTTCTTACAATATTGTGCTGTAATAATTCATTTATTTTTCAGATAACTCAATCTTTATTAAACCATAGAGTGCCTGATTCTATTGATGATACGGAGTTAATTGCCTGATCATCAAATTGTCTGTCTTATTACATGGTTTATGTGAGTTTTACATTCCAAAATTACCTTGTAAAACATTAACATATAATATTTAATTTGTCTTTACTGTAAGCAAATCAATAACATGTGATAGTTTAATTCCAAAACACAATAGAGCTTTATTTCAATCTGAGACAAAAAATGTATATATACTTTGTAAGCATTCTGATCACTGTGTAAAGAAAACGATCATTTCATGTTTAAAGGACATGATTATTTGCATCATGTTGTTATGCTGATAGGTGAAAGATGTCCTGTCCTAGGGTTTCCTAGGATTTGGAAATGACTCATTTAAGTGTTAACGTCTTGGCCCAACCAGGCAATCGCAGCGGCAGCAGCTGAATATGCAAGTATTAGGAGAAGCAGAATTATGGGCCTCTCAGAGAGTTCTTCTGAAACATCCAAACTGAGCTCTAAAAGTGCTAAAGAAAGAAGAAACAGAAGAAAGAAAAAGAATCAAAAGAAGCTCTCCAGTGGAGAAGAAAAGGGAGATGCTGAGAAATTGTCCAAATCAGATTCAGAGGAGAACATCAGAAGAAAAAGTTTCCACCTTGGTGTCGAAGGGCATAGGCGAGCACATGAAAAGAGATTGTCTACCCCCAATCAGGTACCACCCAAACTGCTCAATGTGTATCACCAGAGGCAGAATGATAGAGAAAAATGTCTTATTTTAGGGTAAGAGACCTCAGGAGAGGATAGTGAATGACATCATTGGTATGATTTTAGGTAAAAACCTAGTATCGCTGGGCGTTAATGGAAAGATGTACACAGGTTTTCATTTGGGTTTGATCATTTTTGAAAGATGTTATAGTTTCAGAATTGTCAATATATATTCTAATAAACTAATTTTCAGAAACAAAATATTCCTGAGAACCATTGTACTATTCACACTATAGACTAGTTGCGCTTCTTTTCTCTCTCTTTTTTTTTTTTTTTTTTTTTTTTTGAGACGGAGTCTCGCTCTGTCGCCCAGGCTGGAGTGCAGTGGCCGGATCTCAGCTCACTGCAAGCTCCGCCTCCCGGGCTTACGCCATTCTCCGGCCTCAGCCTCCCAAGTAGCTGGGACTACAGGTGCCTGCCACCATGCCCGGCTAATTTTTTGTATTTTTAGTAGAGACGGAGGTTTCACCATGTTAGCCAGGATGGTCTCCATCTCCTGACCTCGTGATCTGCCCGCCTCGGCCTCCCAAAGTGCTGGGATTACAGGCGTAAGCCACCATGCCTGACCTTGCTTCTTTCTTAACCATTATAGTTAATAGTATTACCTGAGTATCACTCACCCATTTGGAACTTTAGAGAAGCCTTTGATATCCTCCACCTCCAACCACATCAACTACTAATATGTAGTGCCATAGTCCGTTAATTCTGCTTATGTGGAAGTTTTCTTTCCCTTTCTCTTTTCACTGGAATCTTCATCTCTCAGGTCTCCCTGCCCATAATTCTGCACAAACCCCCAAGAAGAACCATTGCTTCTATTTTCCTTAGGACTTCCCTGTTTTCCATCACACAACCCCACAAATCATTTTTGTAAACTAAAAATCTAGTTAAGAATCTGCAAGATTCTGCCTGATATACACAATAATAAAAGGTAGAGTCCCTGCCTTCACAATTTCACTTGAACCTAGGCGATGATACAGAACTTGGACACATATATCAATAAAAATAAATATGACAGGAGCAGTCCAAGCTGGTTTTGAGGCAAAGACCTTGCCATACTTTTTCCATTGTTCACAATATTTGCCGCTTTGTTCTTTACATAGTAAGCACTAATGTCTATTGAACTAGATCCTTCCAAAGGATTTGCATCCTGGACATGAGTCATATAAGCATGAATTTTTCCTCCTCTTTGGTATTGGGCAACTACTTTAAAAATATTTGATGACTTTATAAATTAGCTGGTGTTAAATGGTCTTTTTAAATACACTCTAACTGAGCTGTTAGTACGTAAGGCGGATTTTCAATGCAAAGAACCATACAGCATGATTTCCAGTTTTTTTGTGAAGCTTGGGGATTGATATATAAAAAGCTGAATGACCGGTAGCAATACTAAGTTCTTTTTTTACATGATATATTCTGTGCAGCAAAATGAATGGCATTAAAAGAAAGGAGCAGTAACTCTAGACCAGAATATTAAAGAGCTGTACAGCAACAAATAATTTACCTGGTCCTGAAAGGATGAATTCTGCAAATCATTTCATCCCTTCAGTGGAATAAGTTTTTTTTCTCACTGAATTGCTTCGTTTTTAAGTGTGTTTCTTTTCAGACAGTACAGAGCCACCTGCCCTCAGGCCAGTGGGTTCAGTGGTATTTATATGAAGTGTACTTCTATTAGTAGGTGCTTCCGCAAATGCATGTTATTGTTTAATTTTTCTGCAGTCACCACTCAGCATTCGTGGCTCCTTGTTTTCTGCAAGGCGAAGCAGCAGAACAAGTCTTTTTAGTTTCAAAGGCCGAGGAAGAGATATAGGATCTGAGACTGATTTTGCCGACGATGAGCACAGCATTTTTGGAGACAATGAGAGCAGAAGGGGCTCACTGTTTGTGCCCCACAGACCCCAGGAGCGACGCAGCAGTAACATCAGCCAAGCCAGTAGGTCCCCACCAATGCTGCCGGTGAATGGGAAAATGCACAGTGCTGTGGACTGCAACGGTGTGGTCTCCCTGGTTGATGGACGCTCAGCCCTCATGCTCCCCAATGGACAGCTTCTGCCAGAGGTGATAATAGATAAGGCAACTTCTGATGACAGCGTAAGGACGTTTTACATAGCTCAGGCATGGCTGGGCCCTTGTTCCTGCATCAGTCGGTCTCTCTGCTGGAGGGCCTTCTCTCTGGTCTTGTGAATGGCTCTGCATTTTGCAATACTTTTTCTATACAAACACACCTTTGATTCATTACCTTAATCCTCATTCTATGTGTTGTAGGCATCTAACTCAAAGATAAAATCCCATTTTTGTAAAAAGGTACTTGTCTATTAATTTTATAATTGAAGATTATAAATAATCTATTTAGAGAACAATTTATGAAAGATAAATATATAGATAGATATCAGCACAGAAAATGCAATGATAATGCTGATATTAGTTAATAATAGATCCCATTTCTGTGAAGAAATTTGGATTACTTGCCAGCTACTGCTATCTTTTTCAGGTCACAACTTAATATGTACCTATTCCAAGGAATTCCAAGGAAATCTTATTTGAGTTGTTAGTAGCAGCAAACACATACTTAGTATTTACAACAACCCCATGAGATGATATATTATTATCTCTGTTTTACAAATGGGAAAATTGAGGCACGGGGAAATAAAGCAACTTACCCCAATGTACTCAGGTAATAAACGGTAGCTCTGAAGTTGAAACAGAGGCTGTCTGTTTCAGAGCTTGTACTCTTAACCACCCACTCTACTATCTCTCCAATGTGCAGTAGAACTCTTACCTTGAAAAAATTTAGAATGACTATGTCTTAGGCCCTCTATATAAATGAAACATAACTGTTTTCCTTTTTAAAAAATATTTCATCTGGAGTCTATGAATCAAAACAAAATATCTGAAACGCAAGCATTGATACAAACAAACATAAAAGCAAAACAACAATTTTACAGCAGTTGCAAAGTTCTAGGAGTCACTGAGTGGTTAGAGAAAGGTGTCTGATTAGGCTTGAAAGTGAGATCTTTCTCATTCCTGGAGTTTCCAGGATATCTCTTTAGCCCACTCACTATGCTATGCTGCATTACTAATATCAGCAAGGGCTTTGACTAGCCCAATAAGCTTCAAACATATGCTACATGCTTATATATTTATATTTGCAGACAGTGTAGTATTTTAAATGAGAATAAAGTTCCATTAAATCCATGGCCACACATATATTTCAATTTGAATAAATGCACGTGCTTTTAGGTAACATGTGACCTCTATGTGTGCATGATACAGCTTAAGCCCGTCTCTCAAGGTATTTTTCCTTATTGAATGAGCATGTCCAAATCAAACTTTGGTTGCATTTTGTTTTTCAATTATGTGTGTAGTATGTAAAATATTATATAATTTATATCAGATTTGGAGATTATTTCATATTTTTTAATGAAGTTTCTTCATTTAAGAGTTTTTTAACCATAGAAAAATCAGTATCACAATAAATCCTAAAGTGAAAACTAGAAAACTAGAGGAATTAGTGGATACTTATAAGATACAATGGTAATACAATAAACATAAAATTGTGGCACAATATATGGTTTATATGAAAACACTGCATAACAAATAATGTCATCTCTATACCTGAAACATATCTACATGGAAAAGAATTTGTTTAATCTGACAAATTCTTATTTCACAGACTATAGTACAGAAAACATGGTTTCGAGACTTTTCAAAAAGTTGACTTTTTACAGAGATCTCTCAAATGGGTGTGTCTGTTCACATACACATATATGTATAATACACCCATGCACATATTTATGCCTGTATGGGTTTTGATACACCACATACATGCATGACTATACCTATACAACTATACAACTTTACAAATCTAGAAATATATATTTATATATTTAAATATATGTATTTAAAATATATACCACATACCACACACAAGCAGACAAACGTGATAGATCTAGAGTTCCATAGTTTTTTTGTGTATATATGTGTATGTGAGTATGTGTGTGTATTTCTCGCCTGCACGGAATCAACATAGTGTTTTAAATTTGAATTAATTTTCAAGTTTTACAAATAAGACATTTCCTCACAAAAATAAATATACTTGGTATGCATGAGTTCATATTTTTGCATGGCAACAATTTCTAGAGCTGAAGAGTGGTCACCTCTTTCAGATGTAGCTTGCATTCTCCATTTCACTAATTGTTCTTTTCAAACTGAGTCATTGATCATCATATACTCTGCTCAGTTCATGAGGTCTTCCTTGGCAGTAAGAGACAAGCATTACAGTAGTTTCATTCATGGTGTTCCCTCAATACAAAGGAATTCCAGAAGTTTATCAGAGAACACTGAGATTCTACCCCTGTAGATACACAGCACTACAGCACTTTAACTGTTTTCATGTAGGACTCTCACATGATAAAACTATCTGAATAAATTGGACACCCAGAAAGGGAGAGAGGTGATGATAGTGATATAACAAAAAAGCAGCTAGCTTTATTTTTTATCTCCTAAATATTATTTCCTTTAATCCTCACAAGAATATGAAGCAAGTACTATGATTATCCCCATTTTACCAATAATAAAACTGAGACAGTTAAGTAACTCTCCTGTGATATACAGCCAGTAAGTAGCAGAGCCATAATTTGAACCCAGCAATCTAAGCTCTACTTTTAATTACTCACCACAGCTATATAAGCAAGATTTTATCTTATACCTACAATTTATTAGGATTCTGTTCTTAAGCCGTTAATTGATCTTTTTTTAGGGCACAACCAATCAAATACACAAGAAAAGGCGTTGCAGTTCCTATCTCCTTTCAGAGGATATGCTGAATGATCCTAACCTCAGACAGAGAGCAATGAGTAGAGCAAGCATATTAACAAACACTGTGGAAGGTATGTAATAATCTTCTTTTTACCGTACAGATTCTTAAATAAAATTAACATAAATCTGGTCAACCTTAAATAGACACGTGAAATTCTTAGGAATAATTCAGAGGCCATAAAATAGTTTTAAATGATGATAAAGATAACCAATGGATATTGATGGAATTGTTTTTATGTGCTTAAAAATGGATAAAGTTATTTGCTCTTAAACACACGCATTGATAACATGGCAAAAATGACTTTGCAAAAATGAAAATAAAAACCCACAAAGACAGATGTTGGGTGATCTGACCTTTCAAAGACAAGTGATTTAATGGTAATTGATGCAGAAAACAAGGTTAACCCAGAGCTATGTGATTCTGTCCCTATACAATCTTAGAAATTACATATTCACTCAAAATTTGTTTCTTCTAATAAGCAAAGATAGTCAAAGGGTGACAACTTTACAAACTGTTCTGGCTTCTACCCTCTCCCCTGACAATATGCCCCAGGTCCCACCTGGTCCCTGGTCTAACACTTCACCCCCACATTCCCATCATGGGAGCAGACAAAGTGTCTACCCATCCCCTGAACGAATGAGGAGAAGTAAATGGGCTGGCTAATGGTGTGAAATGTCTATTTCATGAGTCCTCCATAAATTATTTCTAGTTGCTTGGTTCTAGGATTGTTTTCACCCGTGAACTATTACAGCAAGAGTTTTTTCTGGATAGAATAGTCTCATCTTATTGTTGTCATGGGACTAAAAACACAGGTGAAAAATATGCATATTGGTGGAAAATATACATTTCTCTGTTAAGGAAACATTAGTTCTCCTGTTTACCATCACATGTTAGGTGCATTTTTCTCTGAAAGATGCCCACATATGTGCTTGCAGTCATTAATTTCACTTCCTTACCCTCGCTTATGCTTCATCTAGGCAACAAACATGTCATAATAGACTTATGTAAGAGGCTATACTTTCACTGAAAACAGTACTGTTAAATTTTCAAAATCTAAACTACAAATCTTGTTTCAATATTAGAGTGCCTCACTGATTTGTGTCTGGTTAGCAGTGAAATATACAAGTGGCTGACTCCATGTTCTCTGTTTTTTTCTCCCAGAACTTGAAGAGTCCAGACAAAAATGTCCACCTTGGTGGTACAGATTTGCACACAAATTCTTGATCTGGAATTGCTCTCCATATTGGATAAAATTCAAAAAGTATATCTATTTTATTGTAATGGATCCTTTTGTAGATCTTGCAATTACCATTTGCATAGTTTTAAACACATTATTTATGGCTATGGAACATCACCCAATGACTGAGGAATTCAAAAATGTACTTGCTATAGGAAATTTGGTAAGTCTCTTATTCTGTGTTGCATACTCATAGTGTCTCTCTTTAGTTGTCATCACTGTCATTTCATATTTTTTTATGTCAGATGAATCTGCAGCCTCATAATTATGCATATCAAGAAGTTACCATATGAATGGATGCGTAGAGCCAAGTTTCTGGTTATGTCTTCCAAAATAATTGTGCAGTAGTGTTGAGGTCTATAAATAACAATACTATTTCTATAAAAGGTTACCATCTTGGGAGTTGATAATGATTTTTTCTTCCAGCATATTTCTTGGGAGCAACACTTAACATTTTTGGTTCTTTCTTATACCTTCCTAATTACATTGCTGCTTTCTTGTAAGTACACATCTCACATATTTTCAGAAAACCTGTGGATGTATTGCTTTGACATAATAGTGGTGAAGTGTTTGGGTCCTCAGAGTCCCAAAGACCTGTGTTTGAATGCTGATTCTGCATTATATGAGTGATATGGCCTTGGACAAATATTTTAACTCCATATTATTTAATTTCATCATTTATAAAATAATACTTCATTATAAAATGATAATTATTATTTATAATATAATTATAACTATATTTATCATATTGTTAGGTGGATTAAATAGTTTCTACTTATTAGCCTGGCATATAGTAAATACACAATAAATTAAAGCTATCATAATCATCAACATCATTATCATCAAAACTTCAAAAACTTAATGAAACAAGCTTTAAAAACAACTATTTTGAGAAACCAGAATGGTTGAACTGGACATAGAAGACTCAAGGATAGGTGAGAAGGTGATCAACAGGCTTCTAAAAGATATAAGATCCAATAAGGAAAACTGATGCCACAGTGATCTCTAAAATGTACAGTGTTGGTCACACTAACTCATAGTAAACAAAGGGCCAGTTTTTGACTATGGATGTGAGGCAGGTACCAGTTCATTTTTAGGGCTAGAGAATCCCAGCTTATGACTCTTCATAAACCATGAATAACTCTGAGTATCTTTGTCAATGTCTACATAAGATAATTTTTCTTTTGCTGTGGTCCCAAACAAATTGATATTTGAAGACCAGAAGTTCTTTTCTGGGTCTGCCTTCTCTTCCAAATTGTCTACAAATATTCCCAGTTACAATGTTTTCCCCCATGTGCTCGCTGAGTTAGCATTCTTCTTCCCTTCTATTTATCTTTGGAAAAAGGCAGGAATATCTAGTTTCTAATTGTTGGTGGAAATCCAGATCATGCAAATAAGTACCTTCTCACTGAGATGACTACATCCCTGTGAACTCAGAAAGGATTTACGTGGTCACAGCTATTACCACAACCTCAAGTCCAGCTGCTCCCTGCCAATCGTCTTGATCCTGCATTATTTGAAAATTGACTCCTACAATTATAGACTTAAACATTTCCCTTAGAGTCTTCTTTGATCAGATTCCTTGAGTCAAAGTGTACCCAAAGGGTTCATTTCCGTGTTGCCTTTTTAAGTGAGTCCTTTGATACCAGTATCATGAATTAATGAGATTTTGCAATGCACTTTTGTGTCAAAGCTTTAGAAGTCTTACTTTAGCTGCCATATTGTCAGTTAAATACTTTTTTCTCATCTGCTGATAAATCTTTAAAGAGTGAGTCAACATGTTCTTTATTACTCTAACAGTAGTCAGATCAGAAAAAAATTTTTTTTTTTCCGGCTCAAAATTTCAGTATCAATTTATGTTTTCTTTTTATCTTCTTCCAGAACAACTTTTTGACCCACATAAATTATTTGAAAACAGTGACTGTGTCAATTACCAAATGTTTTACTTTACTGAAATTTTAGTATGCTATTCTAAAATGCTCTGTAAAAATGATGAGCACTGAGAGGACAGTTAGAGCTTCAACCTTTTGATACTTATATGGGAGCCAAGGAAGAGCAATACCTAGTTTATAGGACTAAGTTGATAAGAATATCCATTTATAAAGTATTTAGCAAACTGTCTGGAACACAGTAAATGCTAAGCAAACAGTGATTATTATCATTGTATTGATTTACTATTTTCTAATATTAACAGAAAAACATTATATTTCTCACTTAGGTCTTTACTGGAATCTTTGCAGCTGAAATGGTATTAAAACTGATTGCCATGGATCCATATGAGTATTTCCAAGTAGGCTGGAATATTTTTGACAGCCTTATTGTGACTTTAAGTTTAGTGGAGCTCTTTCTAGCAGATGTGGAAGGACTGTCAGTTCTGCGATCATTCAGACTGGTAAACATAAACTAAGGTTGCCATTATATTCTATAATAAAGGGATATTTATTTGGTTTTGCATTATTATTTAAAACTTTTTGGAATTTGAATCAAAAGGCAAGATTACATCTTGATATCTAGTAAAATAAAATCCATTCATTGACAAATACACTTAAAGAACTGAAACCACTTTTTGAAGACATGCTCAATTCTAATTTGAAGTACACACTAATATAATATAAATATTTTCTGTTATATTAATATAGTACAATAATTTATTTCACAGTAAGAAGCTTATGGCTTACAGAATTTCAATGATTATATGTTCATAACTTTATGAATTTGGTAAAGATCAAATTGTTATCCCTCAAACAATTGTTGTCTGATCTTAACAATATAAAAACAAATAAAGACTTTTTAAAGCACATTTCTCTAATATGCTAGAATTTATCTAAATGTCAGCATGAAAAAATGTATAAAAGTATTAGAAAATAGAATTAAGGATAAATTATCTGTTCTAAAAGAAATAATATCACAAATTATAAGAGATTTCTATAGCAATCCTGAACTAAAAGTACATACTTTCTTCATAATATCTGTTGTCATTTTTTGGGGCAAGTAGAACAAAATAACAGAAATATTGAAAATAGATGAAAATGAAAAATAAGAATAGTTTATTTTAGCCAGATAATATTGACAATATTATAGGACTTAAAGTCAGCTTTAAACTTTGAACAAAAATCAAGATTGGAAACATTGAAAAAATTTTCATAATGATTAACATTAAACTTTATATTTGCTTTTAGCTCCGAGTCTTCAAGTTGGCAAAATCCTGGCCAACATTGAACATGCTGATTAAGATCATTGGTAACTCGGTAGGGGCTCTAGGTAACCTTACCTTAGTGTTGGCCATCATCGTCTTCATTTTTGCTGTGGTCGGCATGCAGCTCTTTGGTAAGAGCTACAAAGAATGTGTCTGCAAGATCAATGATGACTGTACACTCCCACGGTGGCACATGAACGACTTCTTCCACTCCTTCCTGATTGTGTTCCGCGTGCTGTGTGGAGAGTGGATAGAGACCATGTGGGACTGTATGGAGGTTGCTGGTCAAGCTATGTGCCTTATTGTTTACATGATGGTCATGGTCATTGGAAACCTGGTGGTATGTAACCAGATGTTCATACATTTTAATTTCTCTGTGGAAATTATTTTGTGATGATGTGATCTATTATTTTTATAATTTTATAATTATATCTAAAGTTATTAATTGCAACAGAATAGTGATAATTTTAATACAAGAAAGAACAGGAAAGAGAACAAAATGTTGTTTTAGTTTCCCTAGCCAAATAATCCATATTTATATTTTTCAAAATCACTGCCTATTCATTGTAATGCAAAGCTTTCTATGTTTCTCTCTAATCTTGATAGTAATGGCATATGCTCTCTTGAAGCTATACTAGTAAATAATATATGATTAAGGTAATAATAACAAAAATGAAGTTAATAATGGACCAAGGCAAATGAAAGGACTGGTCCCGTACCTTATAGCCATGTATAAGACTAGCCTCTACAGCAAGGATCAGCACCTATGCCCCACAGACCATAGCAAGTCCAGTGCCTGTTATTGTGCAGCCCTGGGAGCTAAGAATGATTTTTACATTTTTAAGTGGTTAAAGTAATCAAAAGAAGAATAAATAACACATGCACATTATATGAAATTCAAATTTTAGTGTTCATAAATTTTATTCAAACATGGGAATGTTAATTCATTTACATATCTTCCATGGCTGCTTTTACATTACAATGGCAGAGGTGAATAGCTGTCATGGAAATCCTATGCCCAATAGCATCTAAAATATTTATCATTTGGCCCTTTACAGAAAAAGTTTTCCAACCACTGGCCTATAGCATTGCATAGACATAGCAATTTGTCTATTTTTTGAATTAGTGTTTTCTTGGCTTGTACTTCTTTTTATTTTATTCTTCCTTATACTGATTGGTGAAAACTTTCAAACTTACAAGCAGGAGAAAATTGGGATAAGATGCTCTTCTATGAGCCACTCATCTCAATTCTCAAATCTGCCATGTTGACTAGTCTCGGTTGGTCAGCCTGACATCAAATCTCTCCTCAGGTATCCAGAAGGTGGGGTATGGTAATAGCCATATGGTAAGTGCCTTCACTTCCCACTGAGTTGAAAAAAGTTACTAAAATATTGTTGTCCTTGTAACCACCATAAAAAAAAGGACTCAGAAGTCAGGACAGAAACCTACATTCATCCAATCACACACTAAATGATACTGTGCCAGACATACACAAAGGTATTTATGCAGCACAAATTCTGGATTTTTACTGCACAAAAAATATACATCATGGATTACCATTCTGTAATTGTTGATCACCCTCAAGTTGTGGTAATAAATAAGCTTCCTAGTTTTATACAGCCTTACAAATTCCTTCCAATATGGAATGAAATACACATTCTCTTTGTTTCTTCTTCTCAGTTTTGCATTTATAAGCTCCTATAGCAGGATTTGCTTGTGGATTTCCTTTTCTTTTCTTTCTTTCTTTCTTTCTTCCTTCCTTCCTTCCTTCCTTCCTTCCTTCCTTCCTTTCTTTCTTTCTTTTTTTTTTTTTTTTTTTTTTTTTGGAGTCTCACTTTGTTGCCCAGGCTGGAGTGCAATGATGCGATCTCGGCTCACCCCAACCTCCACCTGATGCGATCTCGGCTCACCCCAACCTCCACCTTCCAGGTTCAAGCAGTTCACACTTGCCTCAGCCTCCTGAGTAGCTGAGATTACAGGCACATGCTACCGTTCCAGCTAATTTTTGTATTTTCAGTAGAGACGGATTTCGTCATGTTGGCCAGGCTGGTCTTGAGCTCCTGACCTCAGGTGATACAGCCTCTTTGGCTTCCCAAAGTGCTGGAATTATAGGCATGAGCCACCACGCCCAGCCGTGTATTTCTTCTTACAAAATTTTGACATAAAATCATGAAATTGGGACAGGTATAACTTGTGAAAACATGCCACATCAAAGCCAATGATCACAAATAATTTAAATGTTTATTATTTATTCAGGCAAATTCAAAGGGAAAGGCATTCTCTTGGCTCTCACTTTATCCACTCAATATTTTTCAGTATCTTTTCTGTGAAAAGAAAGATATTTAGGTATTGTTTAGATAGGAAGGCATTGTTTAGGTATTATTTAGGATGGAAGACCAAAACCAATTACCCATGATCTAATCCTTGTTTTTAAGATGCTTATTAGGACACAGAAAAGTGGTACACAAAAGGTATCAGACAAGGAAGAAGTGATGAGTTCTACCAACGAGGTTAAAATAAAATGCTTTTGACACTTAAAAGAAAGAGTTCTAGATTGAGACTTAAGGGAGGTTTTTGAAGTGGGCCTTTGAAGAATGGATAATATAATATTTGATCATGGACACTGGTGTGAGAGTTATGTTTTCCTTTGAATGACAATATAGATTTATAGTAAAAAATAGAGGAGATATATTGGTGAGTGTTTCATTCATGTAGAATTAGTGTTAACTAACTCATATTGTTATTCTTTAATTATTAATTATTGGCAATGAAAGTATACAGAAGAAAATTCATAAAGTTAATAACCAATTCTTAACTAATAAAGGAACTACCTATATCATAGAATTAACATTTAAGGAAAAAATATATTCCTGATATAGTCTTCCACATTAGAATTATATGCTAAACTGGCTTCTCTTTTTTTATATTTTTCTTTTTTTATATTTCTCTAATTTATTCTCTAATTTATATTTATTTATTCAGTCATTTTATTGCCAATTAATTGAAGTGGTTAAGGACCACAGGTTTAGTAAAACATTTGGAAAAATAGATTTTCGTCAGCTCAGGTCTATATCAAGAAACTTGTGAAGACCATTAATCACAATGAGACTTTGAATCAAGTATACATTTTATTAATATCTCTTCTCTTGTTTAACGTGATAACACAAAGATGATACAAATGGACTTTATTTTGATGTATGATACCCACTAGGTTATAGAAATATTAGAGACTTATGATTTTTGAAGGAAAGAAAGTTGTCACAGCAGCTCTCCTCAACGAAATGAGAACCTCATGAGCCACCACACCCTATTAAGATGGTTTAACACTTGAACGGATTAAGGTGAATAAAGCAGTAAAATGGACCCTCAGATCCTCACCCATATTCCTATTAAAACAATTATACACAAATGTGTATTTCATAGTGAAATATGCTTTTTCCTTGACAACTATTAAACCATTTCAGGGACTTTTAGCAATTATCACAATTGTTCGCTATGATTCCCAGACCTCCCACCTCCAGAATTTCCTCTTAAATCAGACTTGTTGAGACACACAATTTTAACCTGCTCTCTTTACTTACATCTCAGAGAAACTGTTTTGTTTAGGTATGACCAAAATGAGGGGTGAGTACCTTCTCTTCAGTTAGGTCTTACTCTGATTTTTAAAACATGAGGTAGATGATTTGGGCCTTGAAAAGACTTACATCAAATGCCAATTCAGTTTCCTTTTTTGTTTCCTGGGTAAAACAATGTTTAAATATAATTTACATGTTTCCTGCCCTCTGTGAACATTTTTTTTTACAATTTTTTTTTTTTTTTTTTTT
>NW_012117999.1:1280886-1289968 GCF_000951035.1 Colobus angolensis palliatus | reverse complement strand
TTTTTTTTTTTTTTTTTACAATGTTGAGTTCACCTGCACTTCTACTTCAGTGAGAAAAAAAATAATAATAATTAACTCAAAAATAAGACTTTGTTTCAAGAGAATAGAAATTGTCCTGACCTTTTTTTAATCTCTTCTAGGGCCAACATAATAGGCAATGAAGCCAGCCAATCATAATGCCATTATTGCATGTGAATCAGGTTCAAGGGGCAGGTCCTTTTCTGTGCTTTAAAAGTCACATTAAGTAGTATTCTAGCACACTTCTTGTACAGAATATTTTATTAAAGAAACTTTGTAAGTATTGTGTGTTCCATTTGTTGGAACAAGTGACATTTATCTTCTGGTAAAGTGAACAAAAATCTTTAGCACAATAGAAAATAGTCACAATTATCTTGTTCTACCTGTTTCTCACAAGTAATAAAGAATAATGATAGATGAATGCTAGGAGAGTTTTTTGGGTTCATAAAAGGGAACTTGATTAAGGAACTACTGCTACAGAAATGAACTTAGAAATGATGTAATGATAATGGTGAGGGATCATTCTCTCTGCTCCCCATGGTAGTTCTTCCTGGGTATGGCTGATCCTCTGCTGCCAAGTCTGCTGGGGCTAGTCTAGGGATACAGTGATGAGGAGTCTGCCCTCTCCTCTGTCTCTCATGTGGTCTTATCTGTGCGTGAAAAGGTGCAGAAATCTTCGTTGCTGGTTTGTATTGTGGCCTATATTCAGAAAAGTGTGCTTATTTTATTTTTTTTTTATATTTCCTATCTCCCTATTTCTCTACCCCCTCTCCCCACCCTCATATAGGTCCTAAACCTATTTCTGGCCTTATTATTGAGTTCATTTAGTTCAGACAATCTTACAGCAATTGAAGAAGACCCTGATGCAAACAACCTCCAGATTGCAGTGACCAGAATTAAAAATGGAATAAATTATGTGAAGCAAACCTTACGTGAATTTATTCTAAAAGCATTTTCCAAAAAACCAAAGATTTCCAGGGAGATAAGACAAACAGAAGATCTGAATACTAAGAAGGAAAACTATATTTCTAACTATACACTTGCTGAAATGAGCAAAGGTCACAATTTCCTCAAGGAAAAAGATAAAATCAGTGGTTTTGGAAGCAGCGTGGACAAATACTTGATGGAAGACAGTGATGGTCAATCGTTTATTCACAATCCCAGCCTCACAGTGACAGTGCCAATTGCCCCTGGGGAATCCGATTTGGAAAATATGAATGCTGAGGAACTTAGCAGTGATTCAGATAGTGAATACAGCAAAGTGGTAAGACTGCTTCATATACTTTGTGTTTCATATTAACAATTAGTATGAAATGAATGAAAATTTCAGATTTCTGTTGTCATAAGTTCTTAATATTGCATATAGTGATGGATAGGTTTCTGCACATGACTACACAACAGTTTCCTGAAGATTCATCTGGTAAAGTTTTCTTACTAGTTCTTAATAATTGATTTAATCTTACTTAGCTGTATGAGAAAGCACCAGGTATCTTTGAGCCTTCCCATTCTTCATCCCATGTTGCCTGTCAGTTGAAAAGTTCCACACAGTCTCCCTCCACAGTGCCTGTTTGAATCCACCTCTCCTTTTCATCACCTTTCCTTTGTACTCACTATTTTTTGCCTAAACCATTTCAAGCAGAGTCTCAACTGATGCCTCTGCTTCCATTTTGCATTTACTCTAGTTTACTTATTTGATTAATTTCGCTCACGCAGATTCAGTCCTAATCATTTCACTGCCATGATGTATCCATGATCCGCAAAATCTCTCTCTCTCTTTTTTCTTTTATTCTCCTTTTTTTTAAAAAAAAAAAAAATGGAGACAGGTCTCACTCTGTTGCCCAGGTTGGAGTGCAGTGGTGCTATCATAGCTTACTGCAACCTTGAACTCCTGGGCTCAATGATCCCCCTGCCTCCACCTCCTGAGTAGATGGGACTATACGCCCATGCCACAACACCCAGCTAATTTTTTTAAAAAAAGTTTGTAGAGACAAGGTTTCACTATGTTTCCCAGGCTGGTCTCAAACTACTGGACTCAGGCAATTCTTCAACCTTTGTCCCCAGTTGCTGAGATTACAGGAATGAGCCACCACACCTGGGTATCACCAAAGTCTCTTGAATTATGTATTGTGCACAAAGCCTTCACACTATGGCCCTAACCAGCTTTGACCAGCTGTATCTCCTAGTGCTCACCTGAAGATTTTTACCTGTACTAAACCAGTTTCCTTTTAGGCCATAAACACTCTCCACACTTTGCTTGGGATTTCCTTCTCCAGTCAAAATCCTTCAAGGCATCACCCTTGTATTTATCATTTATTAAATTGTTAATACTTACATCACAGTTGGGTAAGAGTTAAATGAATTAACACGTTAATACATGTAAAATGTTTAGAACCATATTCAACATTCTCAAAATGTTACTCATTTCATCCCTCCTAATTTCTCCCCAAGTGGATCTAGTCCCTTCTCATTTTGAACCCCAAACAATTTTATACCTCTTCCTGAATTCAGTAATCTTAAATTTTAATTTTTTGAGAAATTATGGTATGCCTTTAATGGTACTGCAAATTCATTGAGAACAGAAACTCTTTTAAACCTTCTTTTGTGCCCTCCCCTCCCACCCTTACCTGCATATTTCTAGTGAGTCAAGGTATGTATCAAGCTGTATTTTTATTGTGAAATATAACAACTGTATTACAAATTATGTTTATGGCATTGTTTTAAAGTCTTAAGGTATCATTTAAAAATAATCTTTTGTTTTCTGTAACTCATGTTAGGAAGTATTTGACAGATATTTACCAAATATCTTCTATCTCCTTAACTTACTAAGACTCCACCCTACATGAATTTATAGTGGACTTTGAAAAAAGATTATATGGAATAATCATTTTATATATATATATACACACACACACACACACACACTATATATATATATATATATATGTAAAATGCTCAGGAGGCTGAGGCATGAGAATCACTTGAGCCCCGGAGGTGGAGCTTGCAGTGAGCCAAGATCATGCCACTGTACTCCAGCTTGGACTATAGTGTGAGACTCTGTCTCAAAATATATATATATATATATATAAGATTAAATTAAATTAAAACAAAATAAAATACTCTATATTTAGTTGAGTGAATGAACTATTAAATCAATAAATTATGATATATGTTTCTATGTAGCCAAGGACATTTTTTCCAAGATGGTAAAGTAAGGAATAAAAGATAGTCATCCCTTGATATCTATGGGGGAGTGGTTCCAAGGCTCCCCACAGAGACTAAAATCTGCAGATGTTCAAGTCCTTTATATAAAATGACACAATGTTTACTATATAACCTACACACATCCTCTCATATGTACACTTTAAATTATCTTCAGATTACTTATAATGTACATCACTAACAATGTAAATATTTGTTTTACTGTATTTTTTATTTGTACAATAAAGTTGTGTTTTTATATTTATTTTTTCCAATTACTTTCCATCTGTAGTTCGTTGATTCTACAGATGTGGGACCCAGGGATATAGAGGCCAGCTGTATTTTATTTGCATATTTAAAAATCTTTTACATGGAAGAAGTAATACTCCCAAAATTTTAAAAGTGTATTCTTTTCAGCTTAAAGTTAGAAAACCAGATTCCACATATGCCTTTTAAGGAGCAGGCATCTAGGTTTAGTATCATATGGAAAGGGAAACTAACTCAGTCACCCATTTTTTTCTAACTAACTCAGTCACCCATTTAAAGAAGATTAAAATTATAAACTCCAATCACCTGGCAGACAGTTGCTCTCAGAGTAAAACTTGGATTCTAGGTGTTAAAGCCCTTCAGGAGCTGGGCAAAGTCAACCAAATACTTCTGAAATTATTTCTTAACATTTACGAGGAATTATTTCTTACCTGTTCATTTTTCTTTCGTTTAAAGCCAATGGGTGACCTTTCATGGATTTCCTTAGCTGCTGACAAAATTCTTATTCTTAGTATGTTGAGTTGTAACATTTTTAAGGGAACCTTATAGAACTTTCCATTTAGCACTTCATTTTCTAACTGAAAAAGCAGGCTTATTAAAAGGAAGTGATTTTATTCACAGTTATAAAGCTAGAGTTGTACAGTTTTAAATCCAGAGTTACATAGTTGTACAGTTACAAAGGTAGAGCCATGTCAAGAGTCCCAGTCTTGTGATTTACAGCTCAATGGAATTTCTACCTCTCTTTCTCCATTTGAAAGACAAAACAAACACTCCTATTGAACTTAATGTTAAATTTGTCTCCCCTGGGGTATAAAGCCATGCAGCTATAGAATTCATATATCTGTGTTATGCAGATGAAGGTGTGTTGTCATAATGGTCAGCTATCTTTTATAATTAGTAATTTTATTTGTCTTTTGTAACTGAAATAGGTTATTTTAACCATCCATAAAATTACTCTGCCACTTATTCCATGAGCCCTTCCTAAAGAGTATGAAATCTAGTGTCCTATAAACTGAGTTGTCTAAAAACTATTTGATGTTAATATTCTAATATTCTTGATTTTCACTGTTTTTTCTCATTACATAATGGTCATATCTATGTGATAAGAGTGTACATTCTTATTCTATTACATTTCTATGGTATGCACAATCAAATATACAGGGGTTTGTGGCTACCTTAGAGGTTATAGTAACGGATACACAAGCTAGTATTTTTAAGTCATTTAGCATAGTGTTTGAATTAGCAAGCCATTAAAAAAAATTTTTGTTATCATCGATTTCTGCATCAATATTATTACCTAAGAACTCAAGTTCTTAGTGCTACTGACTTCTAATTATGAACTTTGAAAGTTTACCCTTCTTCATAAAAAATTTTCCATGACATATCTCAAGGTATGTCATCTTAAGTATAGACAAATCTACCTGAAGATATAATAATTGAGAAATAATGAAGGTTCAAGATCTAAAGGAAATTTGTTGGATAAGATATTAAGCTGTGGCCAACTATAAAAACCTTATGTCTAAGGTCTTTCTTTCCAGCCTCTTCAGATTAAAATATTACCAGTTTAAATTTTGTCATTTTTGTTTTGTTTTGTTTTGTTTTCCCATGTGGATCACTAAAATAGTGCACATTTTCTTTATTTGTCTAAAATGTTTCTAATCCTCCTATGCTAACTTTTCCTGCTCTAATTCTCATAATCTTCATCTCCCACTTGAGTTCCTAGAGTCTTGAATTATGAATTCCCTCCTTTGCGACTTTTGTTTTTTTCATATTTGAGATGCCTTTGAAATAGTGATGGTTGTGTTTGTGATGAGCCTGGATGAGCCAAAAAGGCAAATTTGATTACCCAATAGAAAGTAACTCCTAATTTATATATTTATGTCATTAAGTCTTAGCCACTACCTTGGGATGTGATTAAGAATACCACTTTTAATTTACAAGAAAAAAGCTAACAACCTCATCAAACAGTGGGCAAAGAATATGAACATACACTTCTCAAAAGAAGACATTCATACAGCCAATAGACACATGAAAAAATGCTCATCATCACTCACCATCAGAGAAATGCAAATCAAAACCACAATGAGATACCATCTCACACCAGTTAGAATGGCAATCATTAAAAAGTCAGGAAACAACAGGTGCTGGAGAGGCTGTGGAGAAATAGGAATACTTTTACACTGTTGGTGGGACTGTAAACTAGTTCAACCATTGTGGAAAACAGTGTGGCGATTCCTCAAGGATCTAGAACTAGAAATACCGTTTGACCCAGCCATCCCATTACTGGGGATATACTGAAAGGATTATAAATCATGCTGCTATAAAGACACATGCACACATATGTTTACTGTGGCACTATTCACAATAGCAAAGACTTGGAATCAACCCAAATGTCCATCAGTGACAGACTGGATTAAGAAAATGTGGCACATATACACCATGGAATACTATGCAGTCATAAAAAAGGATGAGTTTGTGTCCTTTATAGGGACATGGATGCAGCTGGAAACCATCATTCTCAGCAAACTATCGCAAGAACAGAAAACCAAACACCACATATTCTCACTCGTAGGTGAGAATTGAACAATGAGATCACTTGGACACAGGAAGGGGAACATCACACACCGGGGCCTACTGTGGGGCGGGGGGAGGGATAGCATTAGGAGATATACCTAACATAAATGAGGAGTTAATGGGTGCAGCACACCAACATGGCACATGTATACATATGTAACAAACCTGCACGTTGTGCACATGTACCCTAGAACTTAAAGTATAATAATAAAAAAAAGAATGCCACTTTTTAAGATAGAATATTTGCTTCAAATCTTAGCTTTTGATATGACCTCGAGCAATTTACAAAAAACTTTTTTCAGTTTACTTATGTGTAAAATAGATTGTAATAAAAATTATATGATTCTCATAAACAATTAGAAAATGCTTACTGAAAAGTAAGTGCTCAATGTACAATTATTATAAGTATGGAATTGAGTGCTTACATATACAGTGTTAAGTAGCTGTTGGCTACAGATTGAATTTAAAAGAGATAGCATGATGAAGATCAGTGCTTCAGAATTTTAGTGTGTGAAAGACGTACTTGGGGACTTTATTACAAATGCCTTTTCTGGATCATATCCTTTGAATTGTCTTTGCCTAAATTTGGATGCAACTTCAGAATCATTAACAACGTTTGCAGCAGCTACTGATCATTAGAGACTACTATGAACAAGCATACACAAACAAATTGGAAAACCTAATGGAAATTGATAAATTACTCAATACATGCAACTTGCCAAGATTGTATCATGAAGAAGTGGAAAACTCGAACAGACCAATAATGAGTAACAAGATTGAATCAGTAATTAAAACTCTCCTAGCAAAGAAAAGTCCAGGACTACATGGCTTCGCTGATGAGTTCTACCAAACATTTAAAGAAGAACTAATATTAATTCTTCTCAAATTATTCCAAAAAAATCAAAAGGAAAGAAAGTCTTCTAAACTCATACTACAAGGCCAGTATTACCCCAATACCAGAACCAGACAAGGATACACACAAAGAAAACTGGAGGCCACTATGCCTAATGAACAGAGATGCAAAATGCCCCAGCAAAATATACTAGCAACTCAAATCCAACAGCCTATCAAAAAGACTATTCACCATGCTCAACCGGAAATCGTCCCAGGGATGCAAAGATGTTTCAACATTTGCAGAACAATAAACTTTCTACATTATATCAACAGAATGAAACATAAAAACCATGTGGTCATCTCAATAGACAGAGAAAAAGCATTTTATAAAATTTAGTATCCTATGTTTGATAAAAATTATCAACAAATTAGGTATAGAAGAAACATACTTAATGTGATGAAGGCCATATGTAACAAACCCACAGATAACATGACACTAACCAGGGAAGAGCTGAAAGCTTTCTTTTCACGATCTGAAAGAAGACAAGGATACTCACTTTCACTACTTTTATTCAATTTTTATGCTATTTTATAGTAATGAAGTTCTAGCCAGAGCAATCAGGCAAGAGAAAGAAATAAAGGACATTTAAACTGGAAAGAAGGAAGTCAAATTCTCTCTGTTTTTATATAATCTGATCTTAGATATAGAGAATTCTAATGACCTCGTGAAAAAAAATATATTTCATAAATGAATTCAGTAATGTTTGAGGACACAAAATCAACATGCAAAAATCAATATTATTTCTATATGTTAACAACAAATAATCTGAAAATAAATCAAGAAAGCAATCCCATTTACAATAGCTACAAAAAATAAAATACCTAGAAATAAATTTAAATGAGATGAAATATATTTACAATGAAAACTATAAAATATTGGTGAGAGAAATTGAAGAGGACACAAAAAGGAAAAGATATTCCATGTTCATGGATTAGAATAATTAATATTGTTAAAATGTCCATATTACCCAACGCAATCTATAGATTTAATGCAATCCCTATCAAAATACCAATGACATTCTTTACAGAAATAAAACAAAAACAGTCCTAACATTTGTGTGAAACCACAAAAGACCCTAAATAGCCCAAGTAACCTGGAACAAAAAGAACAAAGCTGGTGGCATCACCCTAACTGACTTCAAAACACACTATAAAGCTATAGTAACCAAACAGAATGATACTGACATAAAACAGACACATAGAGCAATACATAAGAATAGGGAGCCCAGAAATAAATCTACACATATACAATTAACTGAGTTTTGACAAAGTTTCCAAGTACATATAATAGGGAAAGGACAGTCTCTTTAGTAAATGGTTCTGAGAAAACTGAATAGCCACATGCAAAAGAATGAAATTAGACCTTTATCTCTAAATTTTTATACTAGTCAACTCAAAATAGACTAACTAAAATGTAAGACCCAAAATTACATGACTAATAAGAGAAAAAAAAAAACGGGGAAAGTTTCATGATGTTGGTCTAGGCAAGGATTTTTTTTTTGGATAAAACCTCAAAAGCATAGGCAATAAAAGTAAATATAGACAAATTGGATTATATTAAAAAGCTTCTGCACAGCAAGGCAAATAATCAATAGAGTGAAGAGACAACCTACAGAATGGGAAAATATATTTGTAAACTATGCATCTGATAATGGGTTAATATCTAAAACATATAAGGAACTCAACTCAACAACAACAACAAAAAACAAATAATTCAAAAATGGACAAAAGACCTGAATAGATATTTCTCAAAAGAAGACATAGAAATGCCAACAGATATATGAAAATATGCTCAATGAAAACTGAAATGAGAATTAGAATATCTTCTTCCCCTTAAGGAAAATCCATTTGCAACACCTTCCACCCAGCTTTACCTTTCCACATTATACTGTGCCAGTGAAATGTCTTTCTCATAGCAAACAAACCTCCAATTATGATATGTCCCGGAGAAGTGGCAGACACAAAGTCATCAGGGGTCTGGCAAGGCTGTGAAGTAGCAAGAATAATCATAAAGCAGAAGATGGCCGAATAGCAACAGCTCCAGTCTCCAACTCCCAGCGCGACCGACACAGAAGACCGGTGATTTCTGCATTTTCAACTGAGGTACTGGGGTCATCTCACTAGGGAGTGC
>NW_012117999.1:1244689-1274803 GCF_000951035.1 Colobus angolensis palliatus | reverse complement strand
TGACGAGTTGATGGGTGCAGCACACCCACATGGCACAAGTATACATATGTAACAAACCTGCACGTTATGCACATGTACCCTAGAACTTAAAGTATAATGAAAAAAGAAAAAAAGAAAATATGCTCAACATCACTAATCATCAGGGAAATGCAAATCAAACCTATATTGAGGTATCTCCTCACTCTAGTTAGAATGGCTACCATCAAAAAATCAAAAGATGAAAGTATTAAAAGGATATGGAGAAAAGGGAATCCTTACACACTGATTGTGAGAATGTAAATTAGTACCACCATTATGGAAAGTAATATGGGGGTTCTTAAAAAAATTAAAAATAGAATTTTCATATGATCCAGCAGTCCCAATACTAGGTAAATATCCAGATGAAATGAAATCAGTATGTTGAAGAGAGAGAGTAAAGATAGAATACTGTACTCCTATATGTTTATTGCTGTACTGTTCACAATAGCCAAGTTATCATATTAACCTAAATGATCATAAAGAGATAAGTGCATAAAGAAAATGTAGTATATAAGAAAAATTGAACACCATTCAGCCATAAGAAATGATGAAATCCTGTTATTTGTGACAACATGAATGAACCTGGAGGATATTATGTTAAGTGAAATCAGTCAGGCACAGAAAGTCAAATATCTCACACATATGTGGAATCTAAAGAGTTGTCATAGAAGTAGATAGTATAGAATAGTGGTTATCTGAGGATGGGAGGCTTGGAGGAGCAAGGTATGGAGAAAGATTGGTCAATAGGTACAAAGCTGCAGTGAGATAGAATAAGTTCTGGTGTTCTATGGAATAGTTGGATGACTGGAGTTAACCATAATGTATTGTATATTTCAAAATAGCTAGAAGTTTGTAAATGATCTCCTCACAAAGAAACGATAGATGTTCAAAGCTACCGATCTGCTGGTTACCCTACTTGATAGTTACATAATGTATACATGTATCAAATTATCACATATACCTCATAAATATGTACAATTATTATGTGTCAAAAATAATTTTTAAAATAAATGATGGTAGCCTAATCCCTAGCTTACTTGGATTCAGGTTTCTGAGATACTACTTTCTTTATTCAGGGGCTATGGATATATTTCCCCTTTTGGTTGTTTAAGAACCTGCATTTTGAGTAAGGGTAAATAGCATCACTAACCTTTGATATCTCTCCCTCTCCTCTCCCTACCCAAAAACCCTCTCTTTTATGACTTAGCATCCTGGTGCTATATTGAGAAAGCATATTTCTCAATATAGTTTATGCAGAATTTTCAATGCTATCCTAGTATAAGTTTTCAGGTTGGCAGATTTCCTCACCCTGATAGATAGTTAAAAATACACTCCAGGATCAAATCAAAATATTTTACAGTAAAATATCTTATCAGAAAATAACCAAAGAGATGAGTTCAAACAAACGGTTTAGTCAAATATCTTAAACAGTTCTGAGTAAACAAATGGAAATAGAACAATAGCACTTCTCTGAAGATACAGTGTCAGAATCAGGAAAGACATGCTGTTATCTCAAAGGTACCCATGAGAATAATACTCTTTGCACTGTTTCTAAGAATGCAGGCACTGAACTGATGGCTCTTCTCAGAGTCAGTCTTCTCTTGAAGTGCAATGAAGCCCTCCAAACACGCTCCAAACATTAACAACACACTACACAGGTTTTTTTTTTTTTTTACCATTGGCAGTGAAGTGCTTCTCATTATAAACCTTAAAGGAAGCATGAAATGCATCCATTCATCAATAAATATCTATTGCACCTTACTATGCTGTAAGCACTGTGCTAAGAACTGCTGAGGGAAAAAAAGATCATGTTCTCACACAACTGCAATAATTTAATATCTGGATTAACTTGAAAGTTAAGATATAAGGGCTCAGGGTCTAGATATATGACTGTGAGCTGATCTAAGGATGTATTCGTTTCTTAGTGATGTAAAAAATTAGCACAAACTCCGTGGCTTACAACAACAGAAATGTATTCTTTTGGCAGTTCTGGAGGCTAGAAGTCTGAAATCAAGGTCTGAGCAAGGCCATGATTTCTCTAAAGGCTCTAGTGACTATCCTCCCTTGCTGCTTTCTAACTTTGGAGGTTGTTGGCAATCCTTGCAGCTTGCAGCTGCATCATCGCAATCTCTGGCCCGGTACCCACCTAGTTTTCTCCCTGTGTGTCTTTGTCTTTTCTTCTTATAAGGACCCCAGTTATATTGGATTTGAACCCACACTAACGCCCTCATCTTAATTGTGTCTGCAAAGACCGTATTTCCAAGTAAGATCACATTCAAACATGCCAGGGTTAGGACTTCAACATAACTTTTGGAGGATTACAATGCAACCCATAACAAAGAAGTTTGACTTAGAAGAGTGGATGGTGTTTTTTTTTTTTTTTTTTTTTTGAGACGGAGTCTCGCTCAGTCGCCCAGGCTGGAGTGCAGTGGCCGGATCTCAGCTCACTGCAAGCTCCGCCTCCTGGGTTCAGGCCGTTCTCCTGCCTCAGCCTCCCAAGTAGCTGGGACTACAGGCGCCCACTACCACACCCAGCTAATTTTTTGTATTTTTAGTAGAGACAGGGTTTCACCGTGTTAGCCAGGATGGTCTCAATCTCCTGACCTCGTGATCTGCCCGCCTCGGCCTCCCAAAGTGCTGGGATTACAGGGACTGGATGGTTATTGATGCAATTAGGGATACACTGATGGAGGAGAAAATTGGGGAGGTAGGGGAAATACAGAGTTTAATTTGGTGGCATCATAAATTTGAGCTACTTGCAGTACAGGCAGTGAACCTGAACAGGTGGTATATGGAAACATAAATCTTAAGGAAAGAAGAAAAGTCAAGAGTTGTAGATAGGTTGGAATTTTGTATGTTAACTTTTATTTATCACAGGATTGTGTAGGGAGTCAGTTCCCTGGGAAACCAATCCTTAGAGAGAAATCTGTTTGTCTAAGATTTACTGAGAGCTGTTTTCAGGAACGATACCTAATGTCTGTAAAAAGTGAGGGATGCAAAATTATTGGGCAGAGAGAGAAGTTGAACTGTTACAATTGCAACAGAGATTTCGGCTGATTCTATTGGCATCCCTGATGCCGGGACGACCCTTTGGAGTAGTCCCAAAACAAAGCAAGAGGGTCAGGCCTTTCTTCTCCACACCATGCCTTGGATGCAGGCTTTCCCTTTACCCTTCCAGGGGAGAGGGGCATAACCTTGGGGGAAGCACCTCCCTTCTACCCTGATAATGCCCAAAGAGGGATTTGGATGTGAGCCTTCAGCAGCCAACACTTTTGGCAGCTGGGTGAATGAGCAGCTCACTGGAAAGCAGGATGTGCACAGTGCCTTACAGCATCTACCGCATGACAGAGCCATAGACAGAAGCTGAGAACAGTGGATCAAACACATCTGAGAGGTGGGTGCAAAAGAAGAAAGCACACACACACACACACACACACACACACACTACACACATGGATAAAATGTATACAGTAGCCCCTTTACACACATTATATAATTTTCCTTTTTGTGACCTCCTTAGGAAGTGAATATAATTCATCTATATTTGCAGATGACTGAGATTCTAAAAGATTAAGAAAAGATTCATTTAGTCACAGATGTGTCTGGGGGTGTTTTTAAATTTAAGCCCCAAGCTTTAATCGTTATATTACATGCCATAGAAAGGCAGGAGAATGAGTAGGAATACAATTGTTTCCTGCTATACCTCTGCAATGGTGTAATTCAGGACGAAATTTTCTGTTGTAATGGTATTGTACATTTGATGATTCATTGGGATTCTGATATTGTGCTTCTAATCCACCTTAATGCTGACTGATTAGGTTATAGTTTACCTTGGTAATAATGTGTGATTTTTATATTTTAAGTGTTTAAATTTGTTTCTTCAAAACTATCTTACTCCCTTCTTTATTAAAAAGTAAAACTGATTTTACTTCTAGAATATATTTATTTCTCAAGACTACATAACCCTTTCCTTTCCATTTATTCAATATTAAATGCATATTTTATATATTATAGTATTTCATGTGTATCTGTTTATTTATTTGCATATATATTAATGTGTCTCTATTTTTTCATGCAAATTATTGATAAATATGACAAACTCGTCTTGACCAAACTCAAGTTCTTGTGGCTTCTGCCTGATATATTCATTCTTTTCTGGTGAAAGCCTTGCTGAGGTAACTATTAGGTTCTTAGTGCTATAAGACTTATCCAGCTTTCCCTGGCTTGTTGATGAAATTGGCAAGTGACTCAGAAATATCACTAAAGTCCAGATCACTGCCTTTAAAGCATCTCCTTTGTCATGACATATTATGTTATTACACAAAAGTATTAAATCGATTTGGCATAATTTTTTCTACACATTGCTTTGCTCTCTTTGAAACTTTGTGTTCTCTCAGGACAATGTATTAAGTAGAATTGATTTATTATTATATTATCTTCCACATTAAAGCTATATTAAGGTCTAGGGAATACACTTACTGCCACACCAAGGTACACATGTTAAGATCTTAATTATTTGAATAAATCTATTTTACTTAAGGGTACATGGGTAATCCCTATTTTTTTTTGTATTATGGTATTTTTGGCTATTTCGGAGTCAGGACTCTGTTTAACTGCATGCAACAGAGACTTAACTACATCAGCATAAGTGGATAGAGCATTCTATTTTCATATTTTAAAACATCCACAGATCAGCAGTCCACGTGGCTTCCATGTCCTAGGCTCCATCTCTTCTCCCTTCTGCCAGTCTTCATATGTGTTTTTTCTTCTATCTTAATGCCTATAATTAGGGGTGACTATTCCACCTACAGCTTTATATCCAATACTCAGGTAGGAAAGAGAAAGAAATAGACAGAAGCAGAAGTCATGACTATCCCACTTGCCTGAGGAAAAGCAAAACTTTCCCAGAGATCCTTATCCAACTTTGGCTTATGTCTTACCGGCAAGAACAGTGTGACATGACCACCCCTAACAACAAGGAAGCCTGGCTGAGGCAGGACTTTTAGCCAGGCATATTGCTGCCCTGAATAAAATCTGGATTATCTTAGTAAGATACATTGGAAGACATGAACAAGGTCAGACATGCTTCTCCAATATTATTATTGCTACTAATTATTATTCCTTTATGAAAATGTCAAAAGAATTGAAGGATGGTAATTTTCTATTTTAAGAGATTTAGTTACTAGGTATAGTTTGGAATAATATGCATCAACTGTAATGTTATACTTTGAAACATATGGTATAAAATTACCAAGAAACAAAAGTTAATTTTTATTTACTGAATTAGTATATATGAAAATAAGAATATATTAAGTTAAATAATAAAAAACTAAATATCCAACCATTTTTAATATGCAAAAAGTAGAAATTTCATGTGGCTCAACATAGTATAAAGACATAAGTAAAATATAAACTTTATTCTACCTGTATAATCTTATTTCTTAATTACATAAATATGTTGCTGAACACAGATATTTTATTTATTTTTTGTATTTATGCATAGTAGAGAACACATTAAAATTTTCTATGACTATCTGCCCAGAATTGTAATAGGCATAGAGTTTTTCTCTCCTAAATTACACTCATGAAATATTTTTGGCCCCCTATAAATATTGAGTCCCCCAAAAACCACACTAAAAACTTCATGTACTTCAAAGGTAAAGGGTGATTGATCATTGACAACAAAAGTTTACAGTCTAATAGCTTGCACCTTAGATAAATACACAAAAAATTATAACACAAAGAACAAAGCAAAGCACAATCCATAACAGGACACTAAACTAGTCCATTGAGGATGCATTGAGTAAGGGGCTATATCAGGCTAACTTCACATGAAAGGAGGTGGCACTTAAGCCAGACCTTACAGTATGGAGAGAATTTCACTGGGCAGATGTGGTACAGAAGGAAATCTCAGGCAGAGGAACAAGCATTCATGTTGTTCACCTGATTCACTCATTCATTCGTCTATCCACCCATTCATCTATTCAGTGTTCAGTTTACAAAGTCATTATCTTTGGAGAGACTTAAATATGCTTATTATTATGAAATGTAGTCATTTTATTGACTTGATAAAAAGTTGTTTCAATATTTGCAGTTCTCAAAGTTAAATATTTAATGTCCTTTTACTATGTGGTGGTTTTAATTACATTGTTATCAAGACTTTCTCTCGTTAGATTTTTTAATCAAAGTTTTTTCCTTAATTTAGATTTATGTTCTGCTTATTACTACATTTTAGAAAACGTAATAATCTTTTTAAAATGCATTTGACTTTGAAAGATTTAGGGATTAGTTACAGTTATGCTGTTGGGTAAAACTGGCATTTGATTGTATTTTTTATGCATGGATTTTTTAAAAAGCACTCTTCTGTAGAATTGCACTTAGACCATTTCTTTTTTTCAGGTTGTTTCCAAAGAATTTGAAAAATCTTTCCATCTTCATTTGTTTACGTGCCTAAAAACAATGAAATATTTGTCTGACATATTCAAATCAATGTGTCTTGTTCTTTATATTTTGATAAATTTGGAAACTGCACTTTTTTGCAATGCTGTTTAAAATGTCAAAATTAATTAATTAAAAATAAAAGTCAATCAAGACATGCTAATTTTAGAATATGCTTTTTAAAGCTGCATACTCTTACTCCCACTTCACCCCCTATACTGAGAATCACTTATATTTAAATGTTGCTTGCATTTAAGGAAAAATAGAATGCAAAACATTGCATTAGCACATTATAGTAAATTCAATTCCTAAATAATAGAATTATGTAACTGTTTAATTGATTGTTTTAAAGTCTCTGTTGAATGACATTGAATCTTAGTATTGTGATTCCAATATATTGCTTAACGTTGAGTATATAGCATGTACTTTCAAATATGTAACTAATTTCTACTTATAGGTATATGACTTTAAACATTTTAAAACACAGTTGACTAAACTTTTTCATCATGCTGCATTTCTAAAATTCAGTACCTAACCTTCTTACTTCTCACAGGGGTAAAATCAAACTGGATCAATCAAGGATGCAGCTCTGTGCTTTTAACCAGGCAGAGACATATGCCACCACTTTTACACAGGTTACCTAAAAAAATCATACATACGATATTTTTTCAATGTCTTGCATGCTGTTCAGCTACAAAATCTTTCTGCCTGACCCATTGCAAGAAAGTAGAAACATACACAGTTTCTCAATAGATAAAGCGACATCACAGCACGTCACCAGGACAATTCTATTATTTTTTTGTGATTCTCTTGACGACTTCTTTGATGTAACCGTCATGTGCTTAAGTGATTTCAAGTGCATGATCTGTAGATTTTTATTGAATTGATTATAAAAGTAAAATGCAGAATGTAACAGTAGCCATTTAAGCAACATTTAATTTGAAAACCTCTATCAACTTCCCTTCCTGATTAAATCTACATAAAAATACAGAGATGTATATCACATTAAATTGTCACATTTAAATTAAGTAGATCAAAACTCTAAAAAATTGTGGAAGAAATGTCTCTGGCATAAATATAAAATCTCAGAGCAGGAAAGGATCATTGTAGTTCTAGCTGTATATTTATGGATAAGTAAATTGAGACTCATGCTTTCTTAGTACACATGTAGAAAGTTGGGGTCAGAGCCAAAGTACCCTGCTTCTAGTATAAACTTTGAATACATTTTGAAATGGTTTTAAGCACTGTTAGTTATGGGACTGTATTTTTTTAAATCAACTCAGTAATTAATTTGATTTTATTTCCTCCTATATAAAATGCATCAGTTAAAAGTTGATAGGCCTTGCCTATGAATGAATAAGTGATAAGTGTTCAAAATGTTTAATTTTATTCCAGAAGTAATATTACTCATTGATGAGAATAAGTTTCTGATTATATACCTAATCAGAGCGGCCTCTAGAAACTAAGAGGTTTAGATAGAGCACATTATGAAGTGAACACTAAACCTATCTATCAATAACACATAGAAGACTTTTACTGAAATTAGATACAGATTAATAGGTATTGCCTTATTGAATATTTCTAAAATGCATTAAAAATACATACTAAGGTATATTTTAATTTTAGCATAACTTGTTGAATGAACTTTAATAGTACTAGGATGGGGGAAGGAATCTCTGTCAACAAGAATTTTGGCTATTTTTTATAATCTAGTTCATATTTTGAATTTCTCTGTCATTGTTGAGATGTTTGTATTATTGTTATCTATTGTGCAATGATGAAAGCAAAACTTTATCCTGAAATTGACACACCCTAGGGTGTGTCATTGCAGTTTCAAATGAAAAATTAGTTATTTTTGTGTTCCAGTTTATTCAAAGATAATCTTAAAGGTGGCCTAAGTGAAAGATATATTTTTCTATTTCAAATTTGGTGGGGATTTAGAGGCAATATTCTCATAGAAAACTATTTTATTCCAGAATATGGTGAATTTTCTTCAACTAGAGCCTAAATAAGGATGCATATACATCCAATATTATCTATATAGGTATAGATAAAACATACAATTTTTGAGAAAACTATTTCTAGAAATATATATACATGCATAGACATATAAACATATACATACATATGTTTTGAATTCATAAATTATTATTACATTTTTACCAAGCTATTAGAAAAGATGAGGCACATGTTGATAAGTGATCATCCTCTTAATCAAGAAAAAACTGAATATTCAGTTAAGAATGACTTGAAATATGGCACTTTAGCAAAAGTTGCTTACATAAGGGATAGAGTTACTTTATTCATGTAAAATTTCTATTTACATTATATTTTCAATATTAGAAATCCACATGTTTAAAAAACTAGTAATTATTCAGCTCATTAAAATTCACTTTTCCTTGCCCTCCTTCATTGTGGGTAGTATTAGTGGTTAACAGAAATGATTCAGATATCTAGGTAGCATAGTAACTATGTGTGGAATTCTTCTCAAAGGGTCCTTTGATCCTTTAATTGAACTTTACTATTTTACTCCTTAATGATTCAAGAACACAATTATAGATATTGATGGTAAAACTATGCAGTTAAATTAAAAGATGGGTAACAGTAACTTGAAACTAATTTTAAAATGTCTTTCTTTCTTATTAACAGATAATGGCGCTTAGTTTACCATGAATGTCTGCCATAATTTTTCTTCTCTTTTATACCCTTCTCCTTTTGATTTGCTTCTCTCAACTTTCTTACTGTCTTTTGTGAGTATTTTAAGGCTCAGGTGAAATAACCATTCTAGGCTCTGCTCCTTAAAGAATATCTTTTTTTGTTGTGTGAAGCAAACAGTTTATAGTATGTACTTTAAATGTAACACTTTTGGATTCTTTTCAGCATCCATCATTCTCTTTGAGTAAGGTTTTTGTTGACTTCTGTGTTTTGTGCAGTATATGTTTGATAGTTTCTTCTTTTGAGCGTTAGATTATCAAGTCATTAGACATTCCTACTTCACACCTCTTGGAACGATAAGTAACTAAATAGCATCAACCACCATCCATGATAGCATGAAATAGGTTTACATTGTTAATGTTTATCTTAGGAAATGCCAGTGATAAATTTATAAGTGAACAACTTAGGGCATGTTCTAATATGATGCATATATTTAACATAATTTCTACTCAAGCAGTATAGTAGAAAACACAGCTTCAAGGCAATCAAAGGGAAAACCATGAAGAATAATAAAGCTTTTAATTTGAACATATTTTCAGTCATTGAAAGGAGCATCTTAAATAGCTACATAAGTTTACAATCAAGATAAGGATTGTTTCACAGCTATAGTGTTGTATGGATGCACACTGAAAAATATGGAAAGATATGACAATTTCTTTCTATCTCTCTCTTTCTCTCTCTCTCTCTCTCTCTCTCCTCTCTCTTCCTCTCTCTCCTGATTACTTCAAGGGGGTTGAATCAAGGAGATAGTGGAGGGAACTTTAATTTTGCACTGTAAATATTTTACATTTAAAATGTTTGAGTCAACTATATCACTTTCATATTTTTAAAAAGACACTTTTAGAAGGCACAGTCAATATCATATTATTCAGTAAACAGGCAGGAATGCTAAATATGGTACACTTCTGATTCCTAATACTAATGAGTCCACCTTCTTGAACCTATGCTTACATTTCTATTTATTTTATTTATAAGTAGACTGCCAATGATAAAAAATTGATATTTCCCTTTTATTAGAAATCAAATCCATGTGAAAATTACAGAAGGTCCTATCTATAATAGCAAAAGAAAATGTTTTCATACTAAAGCATTTATTTCACTTCTCTAATATAGTATAGTCATTCTTTCATTTCCAAAATTACTTGGAAAACTAAACAGATGATTGAGTTTAAAGAAATGAAAGTAATATAGAAAATAATCACATAAAATAATACAAATAATTGATATGATCTTCCTTATATAGTACTTAAATATGGTGATGCCTACTGTGAGAATTCAATATATTTCACTGCAGGAAAAAAAACTTTATTATATATATCAGCCTTTCTATATAAAGGTATTCTCTTAGAACTCTGCTAAAGAAGCTTATACTGTAGCAAGTATAGATTTCAAAGGTCGAATTGATTAGAACTGTCTATATTGCTAAAGCATGCATATAAATATTTAATTTTATATACAGTATTGAAATAGTTACTGTTTGAATACTTAATGCATTCCCAAGAAAACCCTGAATGTCTAAGAATCTATTAGCCATAATAATGGCTGTAAATACAAATTAATTAATAATAGTTAATATTAAATATTTTGATAATTTCTGACCCATTAAACAATAATATTGAATAACTTTAATTTATGACATAAAATTCTGTGCCAAGCTGAATTCAATTGACCATAAAAAACATAAAACCTTCATGTGAAAATAAAAGTTTCAATGGCAAGATACACTACGTGAAATCACCGGAATTTTTACTTGCTCATAATCTAATTTGGCATAAATCTTTGTTAATGCTCTCTTAAACAGTGAGAGAACCAATTACTGATGTTGAAGATGCTTTCATGAATTTAGCCTAAGTCAGAATTCTGCAAATAAGAATCATTTTATTTAAAAGTAGTTGCCAGCTCAGAGAAAAGCATTATAACTATTTCCTATTGTTAATATTGTGTCTAATAGCAGGGGGGTGCTTTGTATTCTTTCTATCAGCAATTCTTCCCACTGCCTTACCTCAAAACCCAGGCCAATAATTATTTTTTCAGAATTGAAGGACTTGGTCTTAACTTCACAGAATAATAGGGCCCAGTCTTTCAGTTCCCTGGTGATAGTTCACGTGCAGCCGAGAGGTCAAGAATTGAAGCCATTCAAACTGTAGTCTTCTAAATATGGTACTTTGGATTTTGTGGCAATTGGCACAAAATACATATTAGTAATTATAAGTTTATCCAACGTCATTTCCTGGATTAATCTATATTTTGAAACTTGTCATATATACTTTAAAACTCATTCTATAGTTTCTATTTTAAAACCTATTCTATAGTTTTATAGAATATTCAGTTATAATTAATTTCTATTTTCTTATTTTTCATTAAACTAATTTAGATGAATTCGATCTGTTTAAAGAACCTGTTTTTGAGTGAAATTGCATACTGACACTTTCATAACTGATACTGTTATTGAACTCCTGGACCTGGTGGGAATAATGCCTCTAGGCCAACATAGACTAGATGAGTTCACTTAACAGGTTGTTCATAATTCTTTATTCCAGTTATAAGAAAGACTTGGTCTGCTTACATCATTCCTTATATACAATACTTTATCAATGCCATTTTTATGATGTTGTATACTAGGTGATAATAATAGCATTGAGAATTTAATGTGGTACCCATCAAGAATACTTCTAGCTTCCAAGTCAATCTCTAAACATCAAACCTTTGGATTGGGCCTATGATATTAATACAAATTCATAAATCAAGAATCAATTTATCTGAAATAAGTACTTTATTATTTTTAGCACTTGCACTTGCTTGGACTACTCTAAAAAAGATAAAGTTGTAACTTAATAAGAGAATCGTGTTGTAGTAACTAGTAGCTTTCAATATTCACATGTCATTTAGCAAATGAGAATGAAAAATTAATTCTTCCATTGATATGCTGCTTTACTCCTTTATAAAACAATATTTGGGAAATTTGACAGAGTTTTGCTAGAATTGCTATATGTATTTTTTGTAAAGATTTATTCGTGTGTGTGTATGTGTAAACATCATGGTTACTCATAAAGCTCTGGGTGGGAAAAACCTATTTGTGTTATGATCAGTTATATGATCATAATGACAATGAATTCATTACTCCATGTGTAAGTCTGCCATGTTTAATTTTTTTCAGTCTTTGTTTCAGAGTTTGCATGTGGTGCTTACTTTAGTAGCCACTTTCTTGACATTATAAATAATACTGTTTAATCTTTTCTACTATGTACTAAAATGTTATATACAAAATGGGTGGTGTTGGTATGGTTATTGGCATTTTGCTTTCAAAACTGTATTTGATTTTGTGGTCTTGATCAAAGAACTTCTATCTATATCATCCTGCTACATGTATTTAAATCCAAGAGATAATAAAAAATACATTTGGACTTTATCTTGAACTCATCTTTTTAAAAAATTTTAACTATTAAGTTTTTTGCCAACTATTTGATCTGAGCTTTCAATTATCAGGCATTGGTAATTTCACACTTGTATTATGTTGCAAATAGGGTATAGGTTGTCCTCAAATAATGATTGTCAGTGTTCATAAATTTATATTAAAAATTTTAAAAAATAAGATGTGGCCAATACTTTCCAAAAGTGATAGTTAACATCAATATATTACCTTATCTAATTTTGGCCACATAATTGTTACTATAATAAACATAATAAAGTTTATTATTTTACAGGATGGTATAGATAGAAAGATCAAGTATAGATACATTTAAGGTTACTTGACCTCAATATGTGTTTATACATTTTTATGGCCATCATACTATTAATCTTTTTTTCATAATACTTTGCATGAGTCTGATTATTAAATAAGGCTTAAATACCAGATTTGAATAAACTCTAAATGAACTACCTGGTGGGGTGGTGAATTCCTTTCTAGAGATTAAACCAATCAAGCTCCTCAGAGTGCAGCACAGTCGATAACCCTTTGCCTGGAGAAGGAGAAGAAGCAGAGGCTGAACCTATGAATTCCGATGAGCCAGAAGCCTGTTTCACAGATGGTAAGACAAAAATTGAGACCTTGGTTAGCATTCCTTTATTAGTGTTTTGGAGTTTGTTTTAATGCATAATACTTAACCAGAGTTTCTTGGTAAGTCAGAAGACTCCATTCCATGCTGATTCAGCTATAGCTGTATGATGATTAAGGGCAAGTCACTAGAGCTCTCTAAACTTCAGTTTCCACATCTATGGCACTTGACTAACAATATTTTCCTATCACTGTATGTTAGACTGTAAGCACGCTACTGCTTCTTATTTTAGAGCCTTAATTCATATTCCCAGATCAATGAACCACTAGAATACAAGTTAATGAAGGAGTTTGTACTTTTGTCCATTTTCTACTCACTAACTCTCAGAAAACTGTTTGATACTGTTGACCACAGTCTCTCAAAATTCTTCCTTTCCTTAGTTTCAGAGGCCATAGTCTACCTTTGGTCTTTTATTTGTCTTAGAATTCTGAGTTCCTCTCTCTATTTCTTTAATGAGTATTTTTTTTTCTGCACATCCTGTAAATAATGATTTCTCCCCACATGTTCAAACTTCAGTTATCTTTTCTTATTCTGGAGCTCAGAGGTGTTTCATGCATGCCTGTGGCTTGAAAAGCCATTTCTGTGCTATTGACTCTTAACATCAGTGTCTTTGCCCCTGACCTCACTCTTGAGTCCCAGATCTGCTTACAGTTCCCCATTGGTCATCACCATCTGTTGTTTTTAAAACATTCCAAGTTTAATAAGTTTTTTTTGAAAAGGGCAAAAACAAAACTTTAGCATGTTTTACAGCTTCCTCCAGTCTTTATTAGTAACTTCATGATCTATCTTACCCTCAAGCTAAAGACTTTGAGAGAGCCTTAAAGTTTTCCTTGCTAGTTACAAGTTCATCAGGAAATCTGGAGATAGGGCTCAAGTCCTCGAGAGGATTTTCATGCACACTAAAATGTGTGAATCTTTGGCCTTTAGGGTAAAGTCTGAAGTCCTTAACTTGACATGTAAAGTTCTTTACATTTGGCCTTAGTCTCTTATTTTTTAACCGTACTTCCTTCTACTCCTGTGTGCTTTCTGATGTGCTGAATTTCTTACTACCTCTGGAATTTGGCAGGGATAATGCAGTATTGTCTGAACAAGTATTGTATCATCTAGGTAAAAATACAAGCCCAGCATAGGGCTGTAATGTAATACAATAATACAAAGTTCAAACTTTGGAGCCTGATAAACATACATTCTAATTTGCCTGCTTATTTTCTGCCTGTGAGAACTAGTGCACAATTTAAAATCTTGTTCTTCAGATATCTCATCTGTAAAATGGGGATATCAGCATCCACATCACAGCGATACTAAGAGGATCAAATAAGATAATGATTATAAACTTACTAGCACAGTGTCTATCTTCCTTCTTCTACTTTTCTTGTTCTTCAAGGATTCTGTTAACAATCTTATAAAGAAGCTATGATAGCACAGATGCTAATGACTTATTTACTCATGGGCTTACCCTCAGCATTAGTATTTTTTGAAAAATCATCGACTTGCTTTCAGTCTCCAAGATTTTCTCAACTAGTCTCTTATAACACTCACACATGAAGCAAAATGATTGGAAAATAAAGATATCAGCAAACTACAATGAGTGTATGGTTTTTCTTTAAATGCACACCAAATATCATTTTATGTAAGGAGCAAAGGTGTATGACATCCAGTCAATATAAATTTTGTGCTTGCTGAAATTAGTGCTATAAGGAAATGCAGTTTCCTTTAAAAGTGTCCATGTTACAGAGATTTAAGAATTTCATCAACATGTATGGCCTGTTCCTCAAGAAATTTATTAGCAGTATATAGACTTAAATTTGTACTGATGGTACCAAGATTTTCCCTATTCATTTTATGAATGATCATCACTTAAAATTCTAGGATAACTAGAAAGAAGTTGGGTTTATCAATCAACTTAAAGTTTCAAACCAAAAAACAACTTCAAAAAATTTAAAGTCTTACAGAAAGTATTAATACTATGCTATTTCAGACTGTAGGTGCTGTTATACTAAGATATAACATAAAGTTTTTTAAATCCTGTAAACAACAATGAAAATACTTTTGTGATTACTTTGAGAGTATTCATTGCTTCCGAATTGAGGCCAGTATAGAAGAAATATTATGGAAACACATTTTCCGATGAACCTGGGCTTGGACCATTAAAATTTACTGAGGGAGCACTTATCTCTGAGTCACATCCCTTTTATGTGCTCCAGTAGAGACTTCATACAGTCTCTGGATCTGTAGCCTAATAAATTCAACGAAGCAGCCAATTTGTTTAGCCTTTCAACCATGTATTCATATAATCATTCTTTATTCCAGTAAACAAATAATTATTAAATACCTGTGTGCCAGGTCCAGTTCCAGGTACTGGAGGGAGACAGAGCTGTGAACAAAACAATGCCCCTTGCTGAACAAACATATCAAGATGTAGCAGGTCAGAAAAGTGCTATGGAGAAGGTATATGGAAAAGAGGAATACCAAGAGTGAGGGGGAAGAACTTATTAGCACATAAATATGCTATGAATGAATGATTGGTCAGAGGAAGCCTACCTATAAAGGTGATGTTTCTTCTGTGACATAAAGAAAATTGAAGGGGGGCATGCAAATATATGGAGGAAAAGTATTTTAGGCAGAGTAATGAAGTCACATGCCCCGAGGTGAGGATATGCAAAACATTTGGGAAAAACCAAGGGGCCAATATAGATGGAGAATAATGAGAAATGAGAAGAGTATTAAAAGTTAAGGTCAGAGGCTAGGTGAAGTGGCTCACACCTATAATTCCAGTACTTTGGGAGGCCGAGGTGGGCGATCACTTGAGGCCAGGAGTTCAAGACCAGCCTGGCCAACATAGTGAAACTCCATTTTTACTGAAAATGAAAAAAAAAAATTAGTTGATCATGGTGGTACATGCCTATAATCCCTGCTACTTGGAAGGCTGAGGCACGAGAATCACTTAAATCCGGGAGGCAGAGGTTGCAGTGAGCCAACATTGTGCCACTGCACTCCAGCCTGGATGACAGAGGAAGACTCTATCTCCAACAAACAAACAAACAAACAAACAAAACAAATGACATTATTTTTAAAAAGTGTAGATCAAAGATGTAGTAGAGGCCAGATTATAAGACATTTCAAGAACATTATAAGGATGTTATTTTAAAATCTCACAGTGTGCAATCTTAAGAGTGGAAGGGCGAATAGCAATGGCAGAAGCTGGGAGATTTCTTGGAGTTTCTGCATAAATCCAGGCGAGAGGTGATGGGAGCTTAGACTAGTATGGTAGAGTTTTGTATAGTGAGGGTGGGACATTCTGAGTATATTTTGAAGTTAGAGCTGAAGCAATTTGTTGATGGATTGAACATGGGGTGCTCAAAAACTAGAAATGCATAGTTTTCACATGAAGACTGAGAAGCATGGGCTTGTCAGAATGAAGAATCATGAACATGTTTACTTACAAGTTGGTAATTGGTCTATAAGAGCTGAACTAGAATCAATACCAATTCAGAGCAATGTTTTACCTCCACAGATCTCTGTTACCTGAAAAGTAATAGAAAAAATTAAAGAAATTATGAAAAACAATTAAATCTGAGTAGCATGTTTTTACTGAAGACAAATGTTAAAATGATTTTGTTGTTCATTGCCTCACATTTGTTGATTCATTTCAGCTTCATAACTATCACTTTACTAATGTATTTCATTGATTGCATCTGGTTCCTCTTATTCACCTTTTCTCCTCCCTCTTAGGCCAGCTTGTTCCTTAGTTCCATGTCTTTTACTTTGTATTTCAAGACTTCAGACTCCTTCTATCTTGCCCTGTTCTTTACTATCCTTGGTTCTACATGACTTGGCAACCTATATAATTATGAACGTGACATGATTCTTTGGGTCTATGTGGTTTTATATTGTGCTGCTTTTAGATTATCAAATTAGTAAATTACATAATCAGGATTAGAGAAAAATAACCTTTTTCACAAGGTCAAGAGATCGAGACCATCCTGGCTAACATGGTGAAACTCCGTCTCTACTAAAAATACAAAAATTACCTGGGCCTAGTGGTGAGCACCTGTAGTCCCAGCTACTCAAGAGGCTGAGGCAAGAGAATCGCTTGAACCCAGGAGGCGGAGGTTGCAGTGAGCTGAGATCATGCCACTGCACTTCAGTCTGGCAAACAAGTGAGACTCCGTCTCAAAAAATAATAATGATAATAATAATAATGTACTTTTCTGTTAACTTGGTAGGAGGAGCCAAATCATCTTCCTTTCAAAATGTTTTGTATTCACCCACTTCCTATAAAATAACTAATCATTAATTCTAACTTTAGTAACACAATAACCAACTCCTTTGTGACTTTTATTTTTTCTTTCTTTGGAAAGATAATGTTAACAAATATTTGTTTTAGTTATTTTAGACATTAAGAAATGGTGAAGAAAACTTGTTTTCATAATCAATTTTTACATTAATTATATTGATCATGCTGTTATAGTTTTTAATGAATAGTCTGTCTTTGAAATGGTCAATGGTTTCTTTTTTCTTTTCTTTTTTTTTTTTTTGAGAGTGTTGGTTTAACATGATGAAACTCAGCATAGACTTTATGTAATGCACCATGAGAGCACATTAGTGAAACCACCCAAAAGAAATAGCATTTACTCACTGGGACCCATTAAAATGTTTGAGAGATTCCCTGTTATGTTTACATTTAGTTAATAGTCCTTTTAAAGAGAAGGTGTGATAGCATTGCTAACCAGCTTGGTTGGAAATCTCTTGGGATACACCTTTGCACGAAAACCAGACAGACGTTCCATCACTCTTGCCTCAAAATAAGAGAAAGAAACTTTCTGAGGTGTGATAAACCCTGAGGGCAATATTTATGAAACTTCATTTCAGATTGAAAGTTTACTAACTTTTCTAATTAGGATTTTTACTGTTTTTATTTCCTCAATCATAAGAACAATGTTTCCCGTCAACTTTAAGACTGACAAAAGTAAATCCCAGAGAGTAAAATCTTCTTAACCAAAGGGATAACTTTCTTACCCAATAAGTTGTACCTGAGAAAGATAGATTCTTTCTTGTATGTGATCATTGTTTTTAAGTTTAAGACAAACTCTAGAGCACTAAGTTAATATTAAAAAATTCATCTCATTTTTTCACTCTCTCTGGTATTTTTATTTGCCCGGAAAAAGATTAACTTAGAGTTAATTTTTGACCCTACCCTTCTACTCTGTTTTTATATCATTTAATCGAATGTTCTCTCTTAACTAAATGCATTTAGATAATAATCATTTAAGTACAGGATGATAAATAATTTCAGATCTGAGATCATGTTCACTGTAATTAACATTGTATAAATGAAGCTATGTATAGATTTTCCATCACCTTTTTTTTTTTCTTTTTCATCCAATCTTTATGTAAAGTATAGAATTCACAGAGATGAAACCTTTCAAATTATGGCTAACTGCTTAGAAGATTATATAACTCTCTTTAGGGAATCAAGTCTTTTAAAAATCGACTATAAATGACCTATTAAGCCAAGTAGAGGACAACGATGAGTACTGTAAGCACAGAGAGCAAGCATTAGAGACTCAGTTTGAACCTTCTGGGAACTTAGAAACTTCCAGAGAGAAAGAACAGGAATACATAAAATATGCATGATGACAAAAACACCAGAGACATTGTAGGGGGAGAGGGAAACACCTTGTTTGCTGTATTTCTATAGAGCTGGAAATTAAAGTGCTAGAAAATAACCTCATATCAACTGGATCAATGCACTAATTAGACTTCAGAAACATGAAAAGATCCATTACAAAACATTATCTGCCAGGTGCATCTTGTCAAAAGGATTCTAGTTTTATTGTTTTAGAACATACATCTTATGATTATCTGAAGTTGTTCCTTGAAAGGCTCAATACTTGTTAATGAACTATATTGTTTTGCAGAAAAGGAAATCAATTTTTAAGAAATATCTAAATTTCAAACTTCTGAAACAGGTATCGAAAAAGTGCTGCCCATTATTACTTTCCCACCTCCTGCCTTCATCTAAAATGAGGTTTTTCATCTAAAATTTTATGAGGAGGAATTCATTGTAGTTAGTTTTTAAAGAGTCTCTCTTTTCTTCAGAGTAATTCTAGTTGCTTTAATAAACTTGAAATTGATTTAAATTTAATTTTTCAATTTTTCAATCATTCTCTTTCTGGGCCTCTTACGTTCATAGCTCTGTTTATCACTGCTTGTAAAACTTTTTACTCTTTGGTTTCTCTTTTACTGCATCCTCTTGGTTCTTCTTGTTCATCTCTCATTTCATCTACTTTAAAGTTTTCTCCTCTATCTGTCCTAGTGATGTATAAGTAAGTATTTTTATAAACTGGTTCTCCAAGGAAAATAAAATATGCATACTTATATCATTTGTTATAAATTTTACTGATATTAAGGATATATGACACACAATTTACAAATAATAAAATATTGCAACTTTTTATTGAACATTCTGTATATCAAATTGTTTATCAAAAAATGCTTTTTCTGAATTTTGCCAAACTTTTGCACATATAGGCAACCTATTTTTGCAGATAATAAACAAGTATAGTTTTAATATGAAGATTGCTTGGTATTTATGTTAGTCAGTGAAATAAAAATGAAATGAAGAAGCTATATGTCAGATACTCATTTATCAGTGATGTAAGCAATTATTTGCAAATCAGAAAACAGAATTTCAATAATGAAAGGTTTTTTTTTAATTTTTGTGCTATTCAGTGTAATGGCTACAAACACAATACACCTTGACTATTTATCTGGTTTATTAGCATTTCCTCCATCACCTTCTTAATTCTACTCTAGAAAATCGAGAAGCTCTCATTTGTAGTGCTTGGAGATTTTTATAGTGTAAAGATTCCCACCATCACTGATTTCAAACTACTGATGTGAAGTTGCTAAATGTGGAGTTAAGAAGAGATTCACAGTAGTTAAACAATGTGACATACTCCCACCATCCAAATACAATAGGCCAGATAGAATAGACCAGCATCCAGAAAGAAAAGTTGCACAGTAGTCCAATAGTAAAGCATATTACTACTGTCAAGAGAGAATAATCCGGAGAGAATAGACCACCGTCCAGAAAGAAGAGATGCATGATAGCCCCACAGTATGCCATACTTCTGCCGTTCAGACAGAATAGACAAATATTGCCCAAAGAGCATAAATAATAGTAAAATACAGTAAAATAACTAGGAAGTGATATGTTTTAGTATTTATTACCTTTTTTAAAGTAAGTTATAGAATTCTAAGTTTATATAGTCAAATATTTAATAATGGCTGCTTTTAATAACAGACTAACAGGAATTTCTGACAGTTTAACAATGAGAATGGTATGGGCTGCTTTCAGCACACCACTGATTTCTCTCCCTTAATTTTGTTGTTTCAGAATGTTTCAGAGTTGGCCCTTTTTCCTCCTCACCCTAAATACTCTTTTTGTATGACCTCAAAAACTGTTCTGAATTCAACAGATACATGTATGCTAATTATTACTAAGTATTCCTTTCTAGACAGGCTTTTCCCCTGTTTCAGGTTCCCACCCCCATTTTAAAAATCTATAGGATATCTGTATTTAAACATTTCACAGGCCTCTCAAAATCATTACCTGCCAAGTCAGCTCCTGCTCCTGTGGTTTTCAATTCACTACTGACATCCACGTGGTAGTCCTGGGCTCCTTCCTTTCTCTTACATCCAATATCCAATCAATCACCAAATCCTGCTGATTTTATATGCCAAATATGTCCTGAATCTGTTACAGCTCTAGTTCCTAACTAGCGTTGCCCTAATCTTCCCCTCCTGACAGGGATACCAGACCAGAATCCAAATGTTTTTCTGGGTATGGAACTTTCTTTACCCCTACTCCTCTCTATTCACCTCATCCAACTTATCCTCCATGTGCTATGGAGACATCTATTTACATTGCAATCTGGATATCTTGTTCCCTGCTGATAACCCGTTACTTACTCCTCAACCTGTATAGGATATAAACCAAACTCCTTAAGGTAAAGGCCAATGCTTTCCATAGTCTGACCAATTTCTCTAAACTCATCTCTCACCCTTGCCTCTTGTGTACATTCTGCTTGCATCACAGTTCTAAACTGGTTTAAATTTCTATGCATAACAATTTTTGCTGCCCTCTTGGCCTGGCATTTCACCTAAACTCTTTTTTACTGATATTTTGATTCAACCCAGGCTCCATCTCTTCTAGGAAGCCTCTACTGATCTCTCTTTCTGAAGAAATAAGCCAGGTTAGATTGACTTCTTCCATGCTATCAAAATGAACCCTATCTGTCACTTTAGTTGCCGTATCTAGTTATATTCATTTATTTCTGTGTTTATCTACCTAACCAAAACCTAACGTAAATTCCCTGAGGAAAGGAAATCATGTACAGAGGTGAACACATAGAAGATATGTAACAGGGGTTTGATGGACAAATGAAGGAGTTAATGAATGAATAAACCTAACCATTTTTAAGTACAATTTGCAAATTTTTGTAGCAGTATCTTTTATACATGAAATTTTAAAGCCAGATTTGTTTTTAACTTAGAATACTTGAAACAGTTTCATCTGGATCTTCTAATCAAGATGACTTTCTTTTGAACCTAATTTCAGGACTTTCCACTAATTTTCTCAATATTGTTTAGAAAGGTGTATTTCAGAGGGTTTTTATCATAGAGGAATGGAAGTATCATAGACTAGAAAAGTTTTTCTGTCAGAAAAGAAGACCATAAAATTCATTTCATCTTCGTATTTTAGTTCATTCATTCATTCACACATCAAATGAAAGTGGTTTAAAGACTGTAGAGGAGACTGAAGATAAATTGGGGATTACAGAAGACACGAATACATTGTAAGCTAAAACTAACAAGTATTAAGAAAACATCATGGAAAGTTAGAAGATGAAGGAAGGCAGCATTCAAATTAAATATATCTGAAACTGGAAGTATAGGTGTTGAAATTATTTGGTTGAGGGAGTATCACAGAGAACACTTTGCATTAAATCGTGTATTAAAAATTTTATTTATTCTAAATATCAAGATTTAACACGCATGTCCTTCTTGTCAGGTTGTGTCCGGAGGTTCTCATGCTGCCAAGTTAACATAGAGTCAGGGAAAGGAAAAATCTGGTGGAACATCAGGAAAACCTGCTACAAGATTGTTGAACACAGTTGGTTTGAAAGCTTCATTGTCCTCATGATCCTGCTCAGCAGTGGTGCCCTGGTAAATGATCTGACACCTAAGTCAACATATTGATTAAGTTGATATTCTTAAAATGAGCTAAAAGATAAAAATAACATGGCAAGTTGTTTTACCTAGAATTAATCCCTATGATTAGTGCCAATGAAAAAATTTTACTTGGGCTTAGTAAATAGTTACTGAACACTCCTACATGCCAGGCATTATCCTTGCTGCCCGGAATGCTGTTGTCCAAAGGACCACCCAGATGACTATAACAGAAAAGAGAGTTTTACTGGCAATATCAGTTTGCAAAACAGGGAGAGAGTCTCTGGCGTAAACTGAAAGCACTTTATCTGTAGAACAAAGACAGGTTAGAGGTTTTATTAAAAAGGGAAAATGTTATGTATTGCTCTTTGAGGAAGTTCATTGGCCCTAGTAAGGATTTGGGGAACTGGTAAGCTCCAATTGGCGAGCAACAGTGGTGGGCAAAATTAGTCCTAGAGTGTAGCAGGTTTCCTGAGAAGCTATAGATAAAACTAATTTCCAGTTACAACAAGCAGTTTCAACAGTCAGTGTTGCCAAGAATTACAATTCTTGGAATAATGTTTTGTACCCTGAGAGCTTTTCCCCCTGCCTTCTTGACTCTTGGTTGACTGTTAGTTGAGTATGTCAAGAATGACCCAATTTGTATCATCATCTTTCACAATGCAAAGATAAATGAGATCTAGGTAGTATTTATTCTTAAGGAGCTAAGAGCAATGGAGAAGAGAAGAATACAAATGAGTAACTGTAGAACTTGGATGTGTTTGTAAGCAAAGTGTATATGTGATAAAGTTCTGTAGCAAGGAGGACAATCGTCTGCTTGCAATTTCAGAAATGTAAATGGTGCTTTTCAGGGTCTAGAGAGATGAATAGGAATTTTCTAGACGAATAGGAATTTTCTAGTTAGGCAAGGCAGGCTGAGGGGAACAAGTATACAATGGAAAGGAGGCACAAAACAGCATCAGACATTCAGGAAATTAAAAGTTGCTGAACTGTAGCAAGTGTGGTGGGAAGAAGAATAAGTACAGGTGGTCAGGGATACTATGAGAAAGATAAGTAGGGTCAGCTTGTGAAGCATCTTGTGAGTTATAAAAAGGGAAAACAGATGGTAGTTTTAGATAAAAGTAAGACAAGTTTCTCATTCTTGTACACATACAAGCAGCTTCCATGGGAGTTGAAAGAGATCTGGTAGAATTGCAAGCTTCCTGAACCTTTATCTTAATTGTCATTTTTCCTGCTGGCGTGGACAGAGATGAGCCATTAGAAGCCATTAGGAGCCCAGACCCAGCTAGATATACCACTGGAAGTTTCATTATACTAAAAATAGAATACTCAAGAACTTTGTAACTTGCCACAAAGACAGTCTTCATGAATTTGGAATTTGATTTTACTGTACTTACAGGCGAATAGGTTGACCTGTTACTGTTTTCAGGGATGCTGGCAGAAGATATGAGGTGCTTGGGTCAGAGATAAAGGACTTTATTACTTATGCATGGAAAGTAGCATGAGTTTCAACATGTTTCTGTTGGTTCCCCCTTTACCCAAGTCTCATGGGGGCATTGTATGAGCCTGAATGAGTGTGTACACATAGAGCGGATTGATGTTACAGCTGAGGAACACTGAGCTTAGGGAACACATCTTTTTATACCAAGCAACATAAGCAACCCTGCTCTTTGTCCCAGAGACCCTACCTCATGTCTCAAGGTTGCTCACTGCAAGCACAACCCTGAGGAATGTCCTAGGTAAGGAGCAGGCAGAGCCTGGCATTCTTGGCACACTCCCCAACAACCTGCAGGGACCCACTGTGGCTTTCCTCTCCTAACAAGTCTCAACTCTCAGAAACAGCAAATGTCATCAGAAAAGCTCTATTGTCCTTATCTGGAGTCGTCCAAGTAGAAATCTTGATAGTGTCTACCATACAATGTATTCCTAATAACGAAGGAAGTTTATCCCGTGCTGACTTACATATGTGACTGAGAATTTCAGAGAGGAGATTACCAAAAAAAAAAAAAATTAAAGAAAAAGTTTTGAGTAATTCCTTGTTCAAAATGTCTAAAACAGAGGACAACATTTGGGGAGTGCATTCTCAAAACTTTATTTTAAGTAAATCATATGAGGAAGAAAAGGGAAAGATATTTCAAGAAGCTGGTGTTTGTACTTAGAGAGGTTGCCAATTAAACTAGATTTTTTTAAAAGTATAGCAAACCCCCATGACACATGTTTACCTATGTAACAAACCTTCACATGTACCCTCAAACCTAAAGTAAAAGTTGAAAAGAATAACTCTCATTTAGTTTATATTTATTGTGTTTCAGAACCTTCTTTTAAATGTTCTCATTTAATTTTCAAACAACCCTGCAAGATTATGGTATTTTGCTTATTTTACCAGTGATAAAGCTGGGTACAGTTTTAAAAGTTGCTTAATGTCCCAAAGCCAGCAAATGACAGAGCTATCACTGAATTGATATCTAAAGTCAAAGTCACCATATCTTTTCACTGTGTCATGGCTCCTCAGAAAGAAGAGTATACACAAAATAGAAATAAATGAGTGGTAACTGAATTTAGTAACAGCAAAGTGTAAGTCCTAAATCAGATAGCACTCACAGAAGGCCATTCTTGCCTCCTCGCTCCTACATCCACAAAATTCGTTCTGGAAGCTAGAATCCCTGTGGGCTGAATTCTAATTCCTGCTCTGGGACCAGTCAGACAGAGGTTCTCATTATCAAGACTTCCTGTGGCTCTGCTCTGACCTTGTACACCAGTTCTAGAAACAGGCTTCCTTTTCCTTGTGACTAAGCCCCTTCCTTGTCTTTGTATTTAAAGGACTGAGTCATTGCCATAGTTTCTGTTTAGATGGCTTGCCTGGTTCCTCCAGAACTTGGGGGTGGAGTGGCAGGGAGGAAAATCCTGAGGGATAGAAGCCTCCCTCTGCACTTCGATTCCATTGAATTTCAGAACCTCTGCCAACTGCTGGGACCTTCTTTTTGCATCTTAGTAGGTCTGTTCTGTCTTTCTGCCCCAACTTGTCTTCAATATTGATATCAACAGTTTCCCAAAACTGCTAAAAATAATTTTAGAGTATTGATAGTGGAACTTAGAATAAGAAGAATCTGAATGGCACAAGTTCATAACTATAGACAGTTAATAAATATAATATTATCCACGAAGGATACAGGTCTTTGACTTTCATTTTATCCAACAGGGTTAATGGTGCTTCAGTCAGAAAGGGAAAATTCTAACACTTTAGACCTGTTGAGATCAGCAATCATTTTCAGTGTCTCAATTTTTTTGAGATGGAGTCTCACTCTGTCACCCAGGTTGAAGTGCAGTGGCGTGATCTTGGCTCACTGCAACAATGAGCCCAATTTTTAAGTCCATTCAAATTCTTTGTCAAGGGACATGTGGCTGAAGTCTAAAGTCAAAGTCACCCTATCTTTTCATCGTGTTGTGGCTCCTCAGAAAGAAGAGCATACACAAAGTAGAAGTAAATGAGTGATAACCAAAATTAGTAACAGTAAAGCGTAAGCCCTAAATCAGATAGAGCTCACCTAATGTCACATAATATTGTTGTGTGTCACTTAAGTTTCTTGAAAAGCATAGGAAGTACTGCATTCATGGAGAGAATCGAATAGTAATTTTTAGAGCTGAAGCCTTGAAGGATAATATATGGATAGACTGTCAAAGGAAAAAGCACCCTCTGTGTTCTATAGGCCTATTAAGCTACTGCAGTCATTCATTTAGCAAACCTTTCCTTTCCTGCTGCTGTTATTAACATGGTGCTAGGCACTGGGATGCACAAGCATTTGAGAGCTAAGAGAGGCTCCACATCCTACTGGTGGGGAAAAAGGGGAGTGTAGGTTGTGAAAAGTTTATAACAGGGGCTGGCCATGGGATCATGTCTTAAATTGTTAGGACTTATCCAATTTTAATGGAGAAAGAGGAGGAATCAGATGGAGGTGGAAATGATCAGGTGTCAGAGATCATGAGTCTTTTTGTGGATTATAGGTAATTTCATTCTTTTGCACTTTCTCTTGACCTCTGATGACCAGCAGCAGCACTGGTGAGAAGGCTAGAGCTAAGTGTTATGTGGTAACTGTAAACCCGAAAAAACGTCAGCTGGCCCATGTCAATATTATGTTTCAGTGTTCTTAGCATTAGAATTGTATTTTCGTGTTTTTGTATGAATCATAAAGCTTAAGTTGTGCATGACTGAAACTTGAATATTATTTCCACAGGCTTTTGAAGATATATATATTGAAAGGAAAAAGACCATTAAGATTATCCTGGAGTATGCAGACAAGATCTTCACTTACATCTTCATTCTCGAAATGCTCCTAAAGTGGATAGCATATGGTTATAAAACATACTTCACCAATGCCTGGTGTTGGCTGGATTTCCTAATTGTTGATGTAGGTACTTTTGAGTACATTTTAAAAGAAGATTTATTCTTACTGAGTGTTGTAAAAAAAACCTTCACCAGTATTGTATATTATTATATTTTAATTTTGTTAAGCTTCATATACTTTCAGGCGATAGGTTTATTCTTTTAGAAATATTAGTACAGCCAGTGAACATATATCTGTGAAGAATATTAGAACAGAAATCATTCAACAAATATAAATTATTTCTGTGACATTCTCACATTTATAATGGAGTTTTTTACATTTTCTGCAAAGGAGATGTGATTTTTAAAATATATATATATGATTTGAATATCATTCCTGTTAAGAATAAAACAAAATTTAGAAGTAGGAGGTGATAAGAGAAAAGGGCAGAGACACAGATTAAAGAGAGAAAATCACGATTATTCACAATATAAAATTGGAAGATAAGAGAGGATGAGGGGTGTATCGAGTTGGCTGATATGTGAGCTAAAATTTTTCTAATTTAAGTAAAGTTAAACTTTGTATTTTTTAAAGTTAACTTCGTATTTGGGGAGGGAGAAGGCATGAAATTTTAAAATATCTATCTCAGACCCAAATATAGGAAAAACCAAAACGAGACACAATTGTCTCTATCTCAAATATGCAACTTGCCCTTCATCTCCAGAATGGCAGTGGGGCAGAGGAGTAGGCATTATTATTAATGTAATAATTTTACATAATAAATTCAAAGAACTGTTGAATACTTGCATGATGGAAAATACATAATAATTCTTTAGTTTATGTATTATTTTAACAAAGCAGAAATATTTTTACAGGCTTCTGACTGAGATAGGGAATAAATCTTAAAACAGTCGGTGAGATCAAGGAATCTCAAATAGAAACTGATGGTACAACACCCATTGTTATCATTTCATTGAATGTACTCTAATTATTTTATATTTTAATAATATAATTTAATAATATACATGACATATTTTGTATTATTTAAAATGGCTTTCTTACATTATTTTATAACCTCAATCTCCCAGTCTTATTTTTCTCAGAATGAGATGTTCTTTATCTTTTACTAATTCTTCTAGATATTCAGAAACCTAACCTTTGTGTTTAGGGAAGAAACATCCTATAATCAGTCACAGTTTTTAGAGATTTGTTTCCATATAATGCCTGACATAATTAGAGGTCAACACGCAAGTTTTTATATGCCAATAAGTGCTTTAAAATTTAACCAACGGTTTGCATTATTGAGCTTTTAAGAAAAGTTGAATTCATAGAGCATCATATGTGGATTAGAAAATCACAAGTAAGCATGATCATAAATAGTAAAATCTGACTGCAGAATGTTACCCAAATTAGTCATACTTACTCAAAAGTTCAGTTTCTCAACTGTTATTTAAAGTTTCATGAACTTTTGGCTTCTGGCCAGGCGCGGTGGCTCACACGTGTAATCCCAGCACTTTGGGAGGCTGAGGTGGGTGGATCACCTGAGGTCAGGAGTTTGAGATCAGCCTGGCCAAAATGGTGAAACCCTGTCACTACTAAAAAATACAAAAAATTAGCCGGACATGGTGACAGGTGCCTGTAATCCTAGCTACTCAGGAGGATAAGGCAGGAGAATCGCTTGAACCCACTAGGCAGAGGTTACAGTGAGCCGAGATCGCCCCACTGCACTCCAGCTTGGGCGACAGGGTGAGACTCCATCTTAAAATAATAATGATAATAACTTTGTTTTCTTAATCACGCAACATATTAAATATTAAAAACAATAATTTGTTTTCTATAATATGTAGGTTATGTGAAAATATTTTTTAACATAGCTATATATTACACCTTATATGTGTTATCTTGGGTTTCCTCTGTGAGAACTCTAACTTTTGATATAGTAATGATTTCTTGTTTTTTTTTCAATTAACCATTCATGTGTCAAGTTATCTAGTCACTGCCTAGAAAATGACAAATGATAAAATGGATATTTTTGTAATATGGTAGTTTTAAAGAAAGGCTGCCCCAAATAAGAAGAAATTATAGAAGGAATGTAGGGTTTTTTTCCTCTTAAACTGTGAATATGATGGGGTCTCTCTCTTAGAAAATTATACAATATTTTAGATATTTTAAAATCTTTAAAATATTATCACAAATATACTCATGTTTATCATTCAGTGTAAGAAATAAAGGTTTACAAGTAAATTTGAACTTATTTTAAATTAAGAGATATGGCTGTTTAATAATGGAAATTGTTTTATATTTGAAAATTTAAAGTGATAATTCTCAATGAGTATAACATCCTGTTCAGGGATATGTGTGCAGAAATCAGGGAGATAAACAACTCCAATTTGAAATATTATTCAATATTTTGGAAACAAACAAATACAATACAAAGTACAGAGAGTCAAGCTCCACACAATATTCTTGCTGATATAGATGCAAATTTCGGGATGCAGATTTGGGGGGAGTGGCTGACTTTTTTTTTTTTCTGAAAAGTATAGTAACTTGTCTACAGCAGTTGTTCTCGAAGCATGGTCTCAAAACTGAAAACGTTGGCACATGTAGGTGAGAACTCATAAGAGGTGAGTTCCTCCAAGACCTACTGAATCAGAAACTCTGGGGTTGGATGCAGCAAATCGTTGTAACAAGTCCTACAGATGATTCTGTTGTATATTCAGGTTTCAGAACTACTTATGTTGTTTGCTACTTAGAGAACGGACTCGTCTGATTTCTGCAGGCTTCTGAGTTATTTGAAACTTACTTGATTAAACAGTGTTCAGCAGTGCAGGCACATATTTGTATATATACACATGTGTTTATAGAAAGATATGAATATATATGCATATATATTCTCAGTTACAGACTATACCATGGTCTTCTTAATAATATACATATATTCCATGTCATAAAACTCACTTAACAGTGGCTTGGAGAACAGACCTATCCGTATTTTAGGGGCTGTATCAATTATAACAGACATGTCTTAGTCTACCTTTTATTGCTGTAACTGAATACCTGAGACTGGGTAAAGTATTCATTAAAGACATTTATTTCTTAAAGCTCTGGAAGCTGGGAAGTCTAAGGTGGAGGGTCCACATCTAATGAGAACTTTCTTGCTGGTGGGGACACTGGAGAGTCCTAAGGCAGCATAGGGCATCACATGGCAAGGAATGTTCACTGACAGCCAAACTGGGTTTTATAATTTTTTTTTTTTTTTTTTTTGAGACGGAGTCTTGCTCTGTGCCCCAGGCTGGAGTGCAGTGGCGCGATCTCGGCTCACTGCAAGC